>NW_011888866.1:5457959-5520400 GCF_000151845.1 Pteropus vampyrus
TAAGGACCAAACTCTGAAACCTCATTTATTTGGATTATAAGGATAAATAAAATCTTTCTTCTCTGAACTGTTCAAACACTAATTTAGGATTGCGGTTAAACTAGGAAAGAGCGCCACCTACTGAATCAAAGTTACTTAAACATCTCAACATTAAGTTCATTTTTCAGAATATTAAAGTTATAGCATTTTTTCTTCAAAGATGTACATTTAAAAGGATCTTCATACAGAAAATATTCTTTAAAAAACTATTAAACTAAATGTTCCCATTCGTTAGAAAATAAGACTGGCCATATGTGTTTATCATCCCCTATGTCACCCCAACAAATGATAACATAACCAAAAAGGTAGAAACCCAAAACACTAAAAAAATGGCAGCAGGCAAGCTGTTTTACCAAATATCTGAAAGACAGAAAGCAGATAGAGAACTAGTGACTGTTGTTGCAGAGTGAAAGAAGAGCTATACCATAAAATACTACCGGAGGGCTGCACCGATGAGGAAGCTGATACACCTTGCAGAATACACCAGAGGCTAAGGACACAAACCAAAGACAAGGGAGGCCACAAAAAAAGATGTAGAAATGAAAAAAGAAGAGATTCCTATAATCATAAGTCTATATGTGGCATGGTCAAACCTCTGCCTGACTTTCTTTACCACGTAAAGAATATATGGCATCTAGGCTTTGAAGTCCTAGGCTAAAAACAAAGGCAGGGAGTTCTGAAAAGAAACAGATTGAACCGGTTGAGGAGACTAGAACAGCTGGTGTGACAACCCACACTAAATACTTCACATTTGAATACTTATAGGCTCCACCTGCCTACACCTGCCTGGCAGTACACACCACCCTTTTACACACTTCACATTTAGTTTTACACTATATCATTTAGAAATATTTTTTGACAACCAAGATATGTCAGATATTTCAGGATAACCTGTAACATGAAGGAGACCAAGATGAACATTTTTTTAAAAAACGACTATAGAGAGTAGAGATAATTTAACAAACAGAAAGGGAAAAATATTTTAAATCCCTAATATTCTCAGAAATTAAAAATTATACTGCATCCTTACAAGAGGAGGAGGATGCCATTAAAAAGGCAAAAAAGAATGCTTAGAAATTAAAATGATGATTTCTGAAATTAAAATTCAATAGAAAAGTTGAAAAATAAAAGCAAGAAAATCTTCCAGGATGTAAGACAAAAAGGAAAAGGAATATGAGAGAAAACGTAGGAGTTCTGGAGGGTCAATCCTAGAAGTAAAACATCTACTAGAAGTTCCAGAAAGGGAGAAAAAGAATATGGAGAAAATAAATTATGAAAGAAATAATAAGAAATTCCCAGAACTGAATTAGAGTTCTAAAATTCTAAAATTATTTATGCATTCATCTCTTGATGGACTCTCAGGTTCTTTCCACCTTTGGCTACTATCAATAATACTGTTATGAGCATTCATGGAGAAGTATCATTTGAGTCCCTATATGACCCAGCAATTCCTGTGTAGAAATGAAAAAGGAAGAGATTTAAATTCTTTTGTCTACATATCTAATAGAGGAATTGCTGCATCATACAGTAATTCTCCGTTTACCTTTTTGAGGAACCAGTCAACCGTTTTCTACAGTGGCTGCAAAATTTTACATTCCTTTCAGCAAATCTGAAGGTTTCAATTTCTCCATTTCCTTGCCAACACTTAGATTATGTCTTTTTTTATTATAGTCATCCAAATAGGTGCAATGTGGCATATCATTGTGATCACACTCTGTTTTATCTCTTAGTGCTTACCTTAGAAATTAGCACAGTCACCTTTACTTAACAAAAGCTTATACTGTTACGTTTATTATCAACCTGGGGAAGAGTCTGTAAATAATTTAATGTTATCACATACCCACACATGCACATATATTGTAATTGTCATGTACTGTAATTCTGTATCATTTCAATGCCACAAGATATTATTATTATTATTATTAATTTAAATTAGTTTCAAATATACAGTATGTTGGACAGACATCTATATAATTCATAAAATGATCCCACTAATTGTTTCCTCCTTCCCCTACCCCTCCACCTAGCCATCATATTAATGCTAACTTCATTCCTTCTGCCATGCTCCCCATGACCAACTGTCAACTACTAATTTGTACTTCTGTAACCCTTCACCTCATTCTCCCAGCTCCCCAATCCCCCTCCGCTTTGTCTGTCACCAAATTGCCCATTATATTTGTGAGTCTGTTTTTGATTAGTTTGCTCTTTCTGTTCCTTAGATTCCGCCTATAAGCGAAATCATATGCTATTTATCTTTCTCTGTCTGATTTATTTCACTCAGCATAATAACCTCTAGGTCCATCTGTGTCATTGCAAATCCGCAAAATATTATTATTGGTTTTTTTTTTCACACCCCCTACTTTCACAGTTAATGTGTTTTAGGGTTATCTTCACAATTATCATTTTTTTTGGTCTCCATCACTTTTGCATCTGATCTTTCATGTAAGATTACTTTCTTCTGCATTACATAAGAACACTTCTAGAATGTTCTCTACTGCTTATCTGCTGTTGACAATATCTTTTATTTTTCTTGAAAATGTATTTTGCCTTCATTATTGAAGTATTTCCAGGGTGGTGCTCATTTTCTCACAGCACCTTGAAAATGTCTTTTTTTTTTTTTTCTGGCTATTTTGAGATTTTTCCTTTTGTCTTGATATACTAAAGTTTCATTTTTATGTATATCATGAGGATCTATTTTATTCATTCTGCTTGGGCTTTGCAGGGCTTCTAGAATTTGGGGATTATTAGCAATCATCTCTTCAAAATATTGTCTAGATCCATTCTTTCTCTTTTTCTTCTGGTCTTCAATTAAAAATGTTAGATCCTCTCACTCTATCTGATATGTCTCTTGTTCTTTATACTTTATTACCTACATTTTAATTACTCCTTGCCTCATTCTGAATAGTTTTTTCTGAAATTTATTTCAGCACCTAATTCTCTCTTCAATTATGACTAAAACACTAAACCAATTTCTAAAAATTTGATATTACATTTTTACTTCTGGAATTCCTTTCCCCGCATCTGCTATGTCACTTTTTTGTAGTTTACAGTTCCCCGCTAAAATTTTCAAGCTTGATTTTGTCTGTAATCATAGTTGTTTTACAAAGTCTGTGCCTGATAAATTCAATTTCTTGAGTCCCTCTGCATCTTTTTCTGCTATTTGTTTTACTTGCTGGTTCTAATGGCACCTTGTCTCCTTGAGTGTCTCCGTATCTTTAGTTGTGTTCAGAACATTGTGCTCAAAATTTTATTTATAGAAATCATCTGAAATCTGTTATGATTTTAACCTCCTCCACAAAGAATTTTTGTTATCTGCCAGGTGCTCAAGGTGGTCAGCAGTGAAGGACCAAGATGTGTGATTTGCTGCACTACCATGTAATTGGAAAGAAGACCACAATCCAAACAAACCCTTTCTCTCAGATGACAGACCATCATGGCCCTAGGCCAAAGTTGGGACTGTCACTGTTGGTGAGTACCATCTACCAACCCTCATTCCTCTAGCCAAGCAACACTACTAAAAGTTCAGCTTAGTCTCTCAATTGCCTTCTTAGGATTGGCATACATACCTGGGACAAAAGTGCTCCTGAAACTAATGGAATGCTATATGTCAAAATACCTCATTTTTTTTTTTAAGTGTTTTTAAATGGCGCACCTCTCTGGGCCCCAGCCCTCTCCAATATCTTGCCTTGTATTTCCTCACTAAATTAGCTGTTTTATGATATTAAGAAGACATTTATAATTTACCTGGCTTTTTTATTTATCTTCAATAGGAAGGTAGATACAAATTATCTTAGTTTACCATAATTTAAAGCCAAATGTCCTGCCTTCAAGGTTTAGTATTAGTATACCCTTTTAGTTTTCATTTTATCTCATTATCTCCCTAGGTAATTTCATATACTACTTCATATATATGCTGATATCTCAGAATTCTATATCTTTGCCCAGATCTTTCTTTTGAGCATCACATATATATTATTCAGCTGCCTATTCTAAATCTCTACTTGAGTGTGTCGTAGGAAACCCAAACCTAAGATGTATAAAATTGGATTTGCATCTATATGTCAGTGATTCCAGTCATATATATTTATACAGTACATATATATTATATGTATATAATATATGTTTTCTAATCATACATATGTTATTTCATTAAATTCCTACATCTTCCAGGTAGGTATTATTACCAACGTTTTAATTTGTATTGTCCTAATTCCTGGTGAGACTAAATACATTTCACTTGCTGTCATGCCAGATTTGGGAGAGATAATCAGAGAATACAGGTAATTTTCCAAAACTCAAAATTAGTATTTAAAAAGCCATGTCTGAATTTCTGCTTCCTGACATGATGGAATAGCAGGACATCATTGCCCTGCCTTAAACAATTAAACAATCAAATATATATGAAACAAGTTTTCAGATACTAGACAACAAGCAGCACAAGCTAGTGATCCCAAGAGAAAGGAAATAAAGTAAACCCTCCAAGTATTCCAATTCACTGCCTTGAAAGAGTTTCCAGGCTGCAACCTTGAGAGGTAGAACCCAAACAAACCCCTATTAGTTTTACTAAGTTGAAAGGACAGAGATTCAGTAAATCCCAGGCAACTAAAATTTACAGGGCAGAAAACCAGAAAATAGGAAACTGCACAGAAAAAAGGGGAAGCTCACAAGAATTGAAGAGGGGGTCCTTAGGTCTTTGACTGAGTACTGATTTATACATGCATATGAGTAAACTACTAAGGATAAAAAAAAAAAAAGAACCATTAGAAAATAGTACACAAAGCACCTCCAGAATTCACACAGGGCTGTAAACCCTTGCGTTTTCCATCAGTCCAAATGGAAGGACCTCCAAAAATGTGGGAGCATAAAGTAGAGACCTCAGAAAGTCATTGCCTCAGTAGTAGGGCCAAATTAGCCCCCAAATAAAGACTGTTTATTCTAACAATGCTTAGGAGCAAGCCTCAAAAAGATCAACCATTCTAACAATGCTTAGGAGCAAGCATTGTTAGAATAAAGACAATGCTTAAGCATTGTTAGAATAAAGACTGTTTATTCTAACAATGCTTAAGCATTGTTAGAATAAAGACTGTTTATTCTAACAATGCTTAGGAGCAAGCCTCGAAAAGATCAGCCATCCTAACAATGCTTAGGAGCAAGCCTCAAAAAGATCAGCCATTCCAAGTACCTTAACAAGGTACCAGAATAAAAGCCCAAACAATTAAAGAAATACAAATAATCCAACACCAAAAAATGCAGGTTTCACAATGTTTGATGTCCAAAAAAGATGACCAAGAATGCAAAGAAGCTGGAACCATACCCAGGGAAAAAACAATCAATAGAAACAGATGCAAACTGACATAGATGATATAATAAGTAGACAAAGACATTAAAATAGCTATTATACAAATACTCCATTTGATCAAGAAGGTAGAGGAAACCATGAGAATGATAAAAAAATAATAATAATAAAATGGCAGATATCGTAAGCCCACATCAAATTTCTGTAGATGAAAAATATAATATAGGAAATATAACAGATGGGATTACCAGCAGATTCGATATTGTCAAATAAAAAATAGTAAACTTGAAGAAAAAACAATAGAAACTACTCAAAATGAAACACAGAGAAAAAATAGATTGAAAAACTAATGAATAGAGAACTGGTGAGCTGTGAGAAAATATCAAACTGCCTAATACATGTATAGTCAGAGTCTCAGAAGGAAATGTGGGATGGAGGGAGTTGAAGAAGTAGCCAGGAAATTTTCCAAATTGATGAAAAATTTAAGGTCACTAATCAAACAAGTTCAAAGGACCATCAAACAAATACTACACAAAAAGCCAAACCAAACCAAAATGAAAACCAACACCAAGGTACATAATAATATAACTGCTAAAAAAATCAATGATTAAATCTTAAAAGCAGTCAGAGGAAAAGACATAACATACAGAAGAAAAAATAATGACAGCTCACAACTCATTACAAAGAATGTAAGCCAAACGTGAATGGGGTCAGATCTTAAAATCACTGAAAGAAAAAAAGTGACAATCAAGAATTCTGTATCTAGAAAAAAATATCTCTCAAAAACCGTAGCAAAAGTAAAGACTTTTGCAGACTTATGAAAGCTGAGAGAATTTGTCATCTTTAAGCTGGTACTATAAGAAATGTTCCAGTAATCCTTCAGGTAGAAAGAAAATGATACCAGACAGAAATCTGGATATACATAAAGAGATAAAGAGCACCATACATAGTAAATATGAGGATAAATATAAAGAACTTATTTTATTATTTTTCTCTCTTTAAAAGATAATTTACTTTCTAAAGCATTAGTTGTAACTATATTCTGGAGATTACTATGTATTCTACTTAATTGTATGACAAAAGATGGGAGAGAAAAAGCAGAAGTATGCTGTTGTACAGTTCTTATTCTGTGTATGCCATGTTTTAATACTATTTGAAGATTGACTGTGATAAGTTAACTATTTATACTATAAACCCTATATTAACTACTAAAAATTAAAAAATAAGAGGAATAGCTACCAAGCCAATAAAGAAGCTAAAATTGAATCATAAAACTATTCTCAATAATGCAAAGAAGTCAGGAAAACAGGGAAAAAAGAACAAAGAAGAGATGGGAGAAATAGAAGAAAGATGGGATAAATAGAGAACAAGGTGATGGATTTAAATCCAATCGTATTATAATCACATTCAATTTAAATGTATGTGGTTTAAATACTCCAATTAAAAGGCAGAGACTGTCAGAGTAGATAAAAAGCAAGACCCAATTACATGCTGTCTACAAGAAACTTATTCTAAATTTAAAGACATAAATTAGGTAAAAATAAAAGGATAAAAGAAAATATACTATGCTAATACTAATGAAGAGGAACTTTAAATGGCAATATTAGAAAAAGCAGACTTCAGAGAAATTAATATTGTTATAGATAAAGCCACTTCATAATGATAAACAGGTCAAAATTAATCATCAACTATAACAAACCTAAATTGCATGCATCTAATAACAGAAACTTAAAGTATATGAATAAAAATTTGATAAAACTTAAATTAGAAATGCACAAATTAACAATTAGTGCTAGAGATTTTAACACTGCTGTTGATAACTGATAGAACAAATAGCTTAAAATCAGTAGGAGTGCTTACTTTGGCAGCACATTTACTAAAATTGGAATGATAGAAGATTAGCATGGCCCCTATGCAAGGATAACACGCAAATTCATGAAGTGTTCCATACTTTTATGTATGGTGTCAGATGGGTACTAGATTTACTGGGGTGATTACTTCATAAGTTGTACAGATGTCTAATCACTATGTTATACACCTGAAACTAATATAATATTGTATGTCAACTGTAACTGAAAAATTTTAAAAATATTTTTTAAAAATCAGTAATGACATAGAAAATCTGAATCACCCAACTTGACCTACACCCAAGAACAGCATAATACACATTCTTATCAAGTCTTCATGGTACAAAATCAATATACAAAAAGTCTTGTTGCATTTCTATACACATACAATAATATACAATAATATACATATTATATTTCTACATAATAAGGAATCATTAGAGAAAGAAATTAATAAACCAATCCCATTTACAGTTGCATTGAAAAGATTCAGATATCTAGGAACAAATTTAACCGAGCAGGTGAAAGATCTATATTCTGAAAATGACAAAGAAAGGAAAGAAATTGAAGAAGACAAGAATAAATGGAAAGATATTCCAGGCTCAAGGATTGAAAGAATTAACACTGTTAAAATGTCCAGACTTTCCAAAGCAATCTACAGATTCAATGCAATTCCTATCAAAATTACAATGGCAGTTTTCACTGAAGTACAACAAACAATTCTAAAGTTGTTATGGAACCATGAAAGACCCTAAATAGTCAAAGAAATCTTGAGAAAGAAAAACAAAGCTGAAGGCATCACACTCTCTGATTTCAAACTCTATTACAAAGCTATAGTGAATAAAACAGTATGGTTTCGGCATAAAAACAGACACATAGTTCAATGGAACAGAATAGAGAGCACAGAAATACACCCATGATTATATGTCCAATTAATTCATGACAAAGGAGCCAAAAATAATGCAACAGGTAAAGGACAGTCTCTTTAATAAATGGCATTGGGAAAACTGGGTAGCCACATGCAAAAAATGAAACTGGACACTATCTTACACCATATGCAAAAATCAATTCAAAATGGACTTAAGCCTTGAACATAAGATCTGAAACCAAAAAACTCTTAGAAGTAAACATAGATAGTAAAGTCCTTGACATAGGTCTTGGAAATGAATTTTTGAATCTGATTTTAAAAGTAAAAGAAGCAAAACAAAAAGTATACTAGTGGAACTATATCAAACTTGAAAGCTTCTGCACAGCAAAGGAAACCATCAACAAAATAAAAAGGCAACCTCTGAATGAAAAAAATATTTGTAAGTCATATATCTGATAAGGGGTTAACATCAAAAATGTATTTAAAAAACTCATACAACTCAATAGCGAAAAGACAAACAATCCAATTAAAAAGTGGGCAGACAATTTGAATAGACATTTTTCCAAGGAAGACATACAGATGGCCAACAGACATATGAAAAGATGTTCAAATCAAAACCACAATGTGGTAACATCTCACAATGTTAGAATGGCTATTATCAAAAAGATAAGAAATAACAAGTTTTGGTAAGGATGTGGAGAAAAAGGACCCCTCATGCACTATTGGTGAGAATGTAAATTGGTGCTATGGAAAACAGTATGGAGGCTCCTCAAAAAATTAAAAATAGAATACCATATGATCCAGCAATTCTACTTCTGAGTATTTATCTGAAAATAAAAACACTAACTTGAAAGGATGTATGAAAATCGGAAAAGCTAGTTCTATGAGAATATCAATAATATAGATAAACCACTAACCAGACTGTTCAGGGATTAATAAAAGAGAGAAGAAATAAATTGCCAATCTCAGGAACAAGAGAGAGAATATCACTTCAGATCTATACATTGAATTCATTGTTTTACAACTTTCTGAAAGAAAACTTGAGGTCCAGATGGCTTACTGGTGAATTTTATAAAATATGTAAGAAAGAAATAATATCAATTCTACACAAACTCTTGTAGAAAATAGAAGAGTGAATACATCTAAACTCATTCTGTGGGGCCAGCATTATCCTAAAACCAAAACAAAAGAAATTAAAAGAAAACATGGGCCAATATCCCTCATCAACATAGATGCAACAATTCTTAACAAAATTTTAGTAAATCAAATCCAGTGTTACATAAAAATAAATAATACAGTGTGTGTTTTATCACAAGAATACTGGTTGAGTTAATAATCAAAAGCAGTCAATGTAATTCACCATATTAGTATACTAAAAAAGAAAAACTATAAGATTATCTCAATAGACTTAGACAAAAATCTTTTGACAAAATTCAACATCCACTCATGATAACTCACAGAAAACTAAGAATGAAAAAAAAAAAAACCTTCTCAATCTAAAAAAGCATCCATAAAAAACCTACAGCTAACACCATACTTCAGTGAAAGACTAATGCCTTTTCTCCTAAAACAAGGAGTAAAGCAAGTCAATGTTGTAGCCTCTGAATCTTCCTCTGGCTTTGTGATTAAAGCCCATGTTTCCCTCCTCTGTATCAATAAAATTATGTTTATAACCTCTGTTAGTGCACTTATGACATTTTATTTAATCATTTATCCTTCTGTCTCTTACTCTACAGTGACCTTTTAAAGTCTTTTGCTTTACTCATCTTTTATTGAATATTTCAATTAAGAGTTGTATATAGTCTTAAAAATCATCTAGTTCAGTCATCCTATTTTCTATTACAGAAAAGTAAACTCGTATAAGTAACTTGTTACAATTAAGTAACTTGTCCAATATCACATAGCAAGTTAGTAGTAATCATCAACCACGTCCTTTCATCTAAGAGGTACTGTCTCCTTGAAGTAATGATTAAGTGAAGTAGGCTTTATTCACATTATAAATGAGACAATCATAGCTGAGAAAGTTTAAATATACTTGCCCATGGTCAATATTAAGTGTTAAAGCAAGGAGTATACAAAGATTATTATAAGAAATATTTTTGTTGGTGGTGGAAGAGTATTTTCCACTGCTTCACTTTTGGTTTGTGCAACGGAAACCTAAGTCTTAATGAGAAAATGAGCTGAGAGATGCAATCTAAAAATCTGAAACTATGACTGTGTTTTAAAATGTGAAATGTTCACCAATTCCTTGCTACAAGTGTCACTGTAAGTAAACCATCTTTTATTATATGTACGTATGTGTGCAAACATCTCAACCCTATTCTGATTGTATTCATGACAGCTTACATAAATACAAGTAAGATCAGGGTAGAATCCTAAATGAATGAAGACTTATAAAAAATGAAAACTAAGTGAGAATATAAAAGCTCAGAGGTAATTATGACACAGAAATACATACCATAGAATCTTGGACAATTTCTAGACATGAGCCACAAATTTAGCTTTGGATTCCTTTTAGCCAAAGCTAGTAGAGAAATGCAATCAGTTACAAGATTCGCAAGTGTGAATAAGGTAATATGTCACAGAAGAAGTGAAATTTTCTTTACATTGAGACCTGAAAGAAATATTATCACTAAAGGGATAATGTATAACAGTAAACAACATTCTTAACAACATCCTTACAATAAATTATCGTGGTGAATTTCATGAAGAAAAGGAAGCTGAAGAAAGGAGGTGAGCTCAACTAAAAGTAAACACATGAGAGGGAGGCTATTATAGAATCCAAAGTATGAGTCTGATAATAAATCTTGTCATATCTCTTCTTGCAAAAATCTTCTAGAAGGTTTAGGGCCATCTGCTTTCTCAACAAGTAAAGAAAAGAGCTTTGCAAGAGGGTTCTTCTATAGGAAAAAACTCCTGCATACCACCTCCTCCTGTCCTGCTGGTATTGTATAGTTTATCTGAAATCCAAAAGCTAGGTTAGACAAAAACCATGGATTTTAGAATACTCTACTACTAGTCATAAAGGGATCAGTTGTTGTATGACATAGATAAGCACTAGTATTCCAACAGTGCCATCTATATGGGGAAACTTATATGTGGGAAGGATTTCAATATGTTTGTCTTGAGTAGCCTAGGACAAGGTTTTTTAAAAGCACCAGTCGTAAAATAGACGGGGGATGTGTTAAGCTGTGTGGTGAATTCATGAGCATTTATTATAGTCTTTTCCCACTTTTGTCTATGTTTGAAATTTTCTATAATAAAAAACTAAGGAAAATGTAATCGTGTTGAAGATCCACAAAGAGATCAATGAAGAAGTAACATGAAAAATAACAAGAAATTATAAAATAGAAATAAAACAAGAGTAGATGGACATAAAATGTACCAATTAGAAATTCCAGACATAGAAAAAGTGGTAATAGAAATTAAAGGAAACACCAAAACAACCCAATTATAAATGGGCAAAGATTTGAATAGTTATTTTACAAAAGAAGATATATGAATGGCTGGAATAAGCACATGGAAAGATGTTCAACATCATTAGTCATTAGGGAAATACAAATTAAAACTATAATAAGATACCACTTCACACCCACTAGCATGGCTATAATAAAAAAGACGGACAATAACAAGTGTTGGTAAAGATATGGAGAAATGGAACCCTCATACATTGCTGATAGGTATGTAAATGGTGCAGCTACTTTGGAAAACTCTGGCAGTTTCTTAAAAATTAAACATAAATTTACATGAAACCCAACAATTCCACTCCTAGATAGCTAAGAAAATGAAAACAGATGTCTACACAAAGACTTGTACACAAATGTTTCTAGCAGCATTATTCATAATAGCCAAAAAGAAACAATCCAAATGTCTCCCAACTAGAGGAGGGATAAACACAATGTGGTGTATCTATTTAATGGAACAATGTCAGCAATGCTAAAGAACAAACAACTGATATAGGCTGCAAAATAAATGAACCTCAAAGAAGCCAGATGCATAATGCACATTGTATAATTCCATTAATATGAAATGTCTAAGAAAGGCAAGTCTATAGAAACAAAGTATATTAGCGATTGCCAAGGGCTGGAGGGAGTGCCGAGGACTGGAGATGGGAACAAGGGTTGATTGCAAATGGGTATGAGGGATCATTTTGGTGTGACAGAAATAGTTTAAAACTGTAATGTGAGGATGGTTGTACAAATTTGTAAATTTACTAAAAATCACCAAATTGTACATTTTAAATGTTATGTAAATTTGCTATAGATTATGTCTCCCCCAAATTCATTAGTTAAAACCTAATCCTCAATGTGATATTTGGAAGTGTGGCCTTTCAGAGGTGATTAGTTCTTGAGGACAGAGCCCTCATGAATGAGATTAGTGCCCTTATAAAAGAGGCTCCAATAAGCTCTCTGTCCCTTGTGCTCTTATCATACACCGAATCTGTTGATGCCTATATCTTGGACTTCCGCATCTCCAGAACCATGAAAAATAGATTCTGTTGTTTATAAGCCAGTCAGCCTATGCTGTTTTGTTACAGCAGCCAGAACAGATTAAGACAAAATTATCTCAATGAAGCAACCAGTATTAACAGTTTCTTGTATATTTACATACATAATCATACAGATTATTTTTCCTTTGCAAATGATAGCATACCATTCACTTTATCCTCTGATGTCTAGCTGTTTCATTTTTAAAATAGATACTATAGATCTTTCCATAGGGCCAAAGGATCTGTGCATTGCAATTTTGTTACATATTTTCAAATTGCTCTCTATAGATATCAATTTACACTGCAATCACCAATGCATAAGAATGTATTGAGAACACATTTTTGACAACATGAGTTACCAAACTTTTAGTTCTATGCTAACCTAAAATGTTAAAAAAAGAAAAAAAAGGCACTTCACTATACTATTAACTTGTCTCTTAGAAAAAGATAACTTTTCTTTACCTAGAACAATCTTATTCCAATATTTTTGATAACTTAGATGGAAGAGACAAATTCCTTGAAAAACACAATTACAAAAGCTTACTCAAGTAGAAATAAACTACCTGAGGAGCCGTATATGTAGTGAAGCCATATATGTACTTAAAAACTTCCCACTAGGAAAACTCTAGATTTAGAGGGCTTCAATGAGGAACTGTGCCTAACATATAAAGAAAAAATGATATTCATTTTAAACACACTTTAACAAAAGTGGAAGAGAAAAGAACACTTCCCAAATCATTTTATGGGGCCAGCATTTCTCTGATACAAAAACTGGATAAAAATACTACAAAAAAAGAAAACTTCATACCCTATAAACATAGATTAAAAAATCTCTAACATAATGTCAACTACTGTAATCCAGCAATATTAAAAATGATAATATGTAACCTATTTTAATTTTTGTTGGAGTTTATCGCAAGAATGCAAAGTTGGCTCGACATTCCGAAATCAATCAGTATAATTTACCAAAGACTAAAAAAACCCCCACATGATCATCTTGATAGATACAGAAACATTATTTTAAAAATTCAACATCCAATCATGACAATTCTCAGAAAACTAGAAATGTAAGGGAAATTTCTTAACTTGATAAAGGGCATCTATGAAAAACCGATAGTTAACTTCATACTTATGTTGAAAGACTAAATGCTTTCCTCTTAAGATCTGGAACAATGCAAGCATATGTGCACTCACTACTTCTATTCATCATTGCTCTGAGGTCCAAGTTTGTGAAATAAGGCAAGATAAAGAAATGAGAAACATATGGATTGGAAAAGAAGAGTTATTGTCTCTCTAAAAGAAAAAGAATCTACAAAAATGTTGTTATAGGTTTAGAAAGGTATCAGGACACAAGGTCAATATGCCATAATCAATTACATTCTGTATATGAGTAATGAATAATTGAAAAATGAAGTGAAGAAAACCATACTCTTAACAATAGCATCAAAAATCATGAAATTCTTGTGGCTACATCTAACAAAATATATGCAAAATTTGTATGTTAAAGCTGTAAACCATTGCTGAGAGATGGTAAAGAAGATTGAACTAAATGGAGAGATATACCGTGTCTATTACTGGGAGGACTCGATGTTAAGTTGCGAATTCTCTCTGAATTGATCTATCTGTAAATTCAACCCAATCCCAACTAAAATCCCGGGAGACTTTGCAGATATGGAAAAGCTAATTCTCATATAGAAATGTAAAGGACCTTGAATAGCATTCATATTCTTGGGCATTTGTTCTGGAGAAATGATTTAAGTTCATAAAGCCCAGGCCCAAAATGAAGTCACTTATGTGAAAGCCCATGACACCAAACCTATACTTAATATCCGATCTAATTATTGTTTCAAACTTCTCCAGGAATGTAATCTTAATCGGTCAATTTGGACTTTTCTGGTCAGTATCAATGAAATAGGTAATCTGTTATATGGGCCCTGGTCATCCTTCAACGGAAGCTGAGGCAATCTGCCACATAAGACACCCTTAGGGGAAGGCAACCTTGACTGAAACAATTCTTTCTTTTCTCTTGCTAATTACTTTCTTGTCCCACCCAATTTCTAACTATAAAATCCCTCCATTTGTACAGTTTCTTAGAGCACCTCTTAACTTGCTAGATGGAATGTTGCCAGATTCCTGATCACTCAATGAAGCCAATTAGTTCTTCAAATTCACTTGATTGAATTATTAACACTTTCATGGTATTACTTTTTGGAAGAATCCAGAGCAGTTATTTTGTAGACTGTCCTACAATTGGACTTATCTGATTGCTTCCTCATGAGATACAGGTTAAACATTCTTGGGAGGTGATGTGTTCTTTTCAAGTGCATCGGATAAGAAGGCACAGATTTCCATTTTAATATAACTACATTACTAGATTATTTTTAGAAAAAAATTCATTCACTTTAAATATAACATAAACTTTTGGTTAATATAACCCATCCTTACAACTCTTCTTTACAGATGGTGGGAGCAGGTGTCTTGAGTGGGAAAGACACTGATATGAGATTTGAGGATTAGTGACAATTTGGCCAATAATTAGTTGTGGGTCCCTAGATAATTTTCTTAAAATCTTCATATAGTAAAAGTGGGAGGATAACGCCAGAAAATTTCTGAAGATTCTTTAAATTCTAAATTTCTATGATCTGAATCAAGTTGTAGCAGCGACAGAGCCAGATTTGGAATCAGGAGACCGGGATTTGAGTACCAGTTCGGCCACACACCAGCTATGTGAACATGAACAAGCCATTTAATCTCTCTAAGCCTCATAGAGATTTGCCTCACAGAGTCCGGAAGGATTAAGTGGGTTATTGCATGCATGTCAAAGTGCGCTATAAATCGCAAAAAACTACTTGAATGTCAGGTATTATTTTATAATGTACATTCTTTTTCTTTTGCTCTAATTAGTCAACCAGAAAAAACAACTTACGGTGAGACAGACCTCATAATTTAAAATTTAAAACCAGTAAAATGCCAGTATAGTTAATTGTGCGTCATATTCAATCTATGGAATTTATAGTTTTATTCCACAAATGCTTATGCTTTGATGATTAATAGTACCGGCTAAAATTACGAATAGGTACTCATTTGCACAGGCCGGTGGCCCATAAGATGGTCTTTGTTCTTGGGATCCCAGATTTGGGGAGGACAAAACAGTGAACACCAGTATATGAGAATGGTAGCAAGTACTTATAAACTAACTTCCTCATTCAGTGATCGATTTCATGTTGAGCCATCATGTCCACCGGAAAGGATGGCAAATTGAGGCCAGGGCAGTGGGAAAGTTGTCTTGTTCTTCAGTGAGCCGGGCAGCCCTATAATAAAATATGCCTCCTTGGAGTGAAGGTGTTTTTCCCGAGACAACCGGCGGGGCATGTCACACAGCCAGCGCTTAATAGTCTCACAACCCTGATAGCCCTTTATACTCTTTATATTCTTATAACAGCCATAGTGTTTCTTTCCAGCTCTTTATATGGAACTCGGGAACCTAGTTCATTCGTGAATATCGGCCACAGTTTTCCGATTATTCAGAACTGATAAAGCATTTTCCCGGAAGAGGTTGAGGGCGCGCACACGCCTCTTAGTCTATGATGAGTAAGCGCTAACTACCTATGCCATATAGTGCCCAGCGCACTGCTGTTGCTCAAGACTCGAAATGTCGCCGGAATAGGGCTAACAAAGCGGCGGGGGAACGGCGGCGCGGCGGACGTTGGTGCGGTTGGGCGTGTTTGACCTCCCAGCCCCACGCAGGGGGAAGAACCACCCAGGTGGCCGTGGCCGGCCAGGCGGAACGCGCCCAGCGCCGGCTCTGGAGCTCCGCGCCAGTACGCATGCGCACCCGTCATCCGGGTGCTGGATGCGGCTGCAGGTTGTGCTGGGGTGGCGGATAGAGGGCGGAGCCAGCGGCTCATTGTGCGCAGCGTTGAGCGGCGCCGGCGGCCGCCGAGGCCTGGGTCGAAGTTGGCGCTGCTGCCGCCGCCCTGCAGCTCACTCGCTGCCTTAGCAGCGCGCTGCTATTCTAAAATGGCTGCCGCTACCGGTGCTGTGGCAGCCTCGGCTGCCTCGGGTCAGGCGGAAGGTAAAAAGATCACCGATCTGCGGGTCATCGATCTGAAGTCCGAGCTGAAGCGGCGCAACTTAGACATCACCGGAGTCAAAACTGTGCTCGTCTCCCGACTGAAGCAGGTGAGGCCCGGCGAAGTCCGGGAAGGGGAGCTTAGGCCGCGCCTCGGAACCCCACTTTCCGCCGCAGCCCCCGGCCGCCCGCAGTCGCCGGGGCCCGCGGGACAGCGGGATGGGGAGGCCCCGGGCGGCGCCCGCGCGCGCGGAGTGGGCGAGGACCCTCCCGCGGCGCCCCCCGCCCCTGCGCGCCGGGCCTGCGACCGGCCCGCGACCGGTCCGGGACGGGCCCGGGACCGGCCCGGGACCGGCCGCCGCTGTCGAGCGCACCCCTGCTTCCTCCGGGACTTCCCCGCAGCCTGCAAGGGCTGCGGCCGGCCGGCGCGGCCTCGCTAGGGCAATCGTGGAGACCCGGGAGGCGCTCGGTCCCCATCCTTGAGCGATGGTGAGCGCGTGCATTTCTTGGTCTCTGAGGGACTGGTTACTTTGGTGACTTCTGCGAAGTTACCGTTTAATTGTGCCCAACCGTTTCCTTCCCATCTTGGGGGTGGATTTGGTAGTGGAAGTTGATGGGTGGGTAAGAGAAAGGGTTTGTTTTCCGCTGGAATTTAAGTTTTGCCATCAGCTCAATAATCTGCTTTTTCATCCCTTATCTTTCTGATTTGAGTGAGCGTTGGAATTGTAGTAGAGGAGAAATTAGTTTGCATTATAGAAATTAGGAAAGCTCCTTTTAGTTATTTACTTTAGTAGCTAGCAACTTTTCTGCAATCGAGAATATTTAGACTTGTTCAGTACGATATGTGATATTTAATTATCTCGACTTGGTAGAGTTTAAAACTCCCTGTGATTTTGAAACCTAATGATATTCCTTCTTGAAAGTTTCTCTCACTCGTACAGTTTAATTGCCTTTCTTTTGAAGTCGGTTTATGAAATGACTGGCAATTCTAATGTCTTGAGGCTTGAGGTTTGCTGATTTTTTTTTTCAATTCGTTTTTATAAAATAAGTCTAGATAGATTGTGTAGCATATTAACTTCTCTTTCTAATGTAGGCTATTGAAGAGGAAGGAGGCGATCCAGATAATATTGAATTAACTGTTTCAACTGATACTCCAAACAAGAAACCAACCAAAGGCAAAGGTTGTTACGAGTTATGAACATATTTTAAAATATATTTTGGTTATATAACTTGCCTCTGCTCTTGTGCCACTTGCCCTGTTTATACAGTGCTACTCTTTGCTATTTCCCTCTGGCACTCTGCCTTCTTGGGTCAAGGAAGAGAAGTTCCTGTTGCCAGGCTCTGGGTGACTTGTAGCCCTTAAGATTTGGCTGAAGCTGACCTAAAAGTGAGACTAGTTCTTTATTGCTTCCGAAAAAATTACAAACTCAAGTTTCATAATATTTCTTCCTTGATAGTTTGAAGACCTGAAGAATAAATTCAGTTTAATACATATCTACCTTGCCCCACAATTGGCAGAGTATTGATGGAATTCCTACCAAATCTTTCATCTTGGCTCCTTGCTGTTTTCTCTAGTATATTAAAATTCTATAACCTTTATGTTTAGTATTTTGTTTGACTTGAACTTAATTTGCGTTTATGCCATTATACATTCTAATTTTCAGTGAAATTCAAAAGACCTCACCAATCATACTAACAAGGTAGGGAAAATCTATTAGCTTTAAAAAAGTTTTTAAGTTATGGGAATATCTTAAAAGATTTTGATTTTGTAACTTAAACTAGGCCAGAATATATTTTCAGGATATGGTGATTTAGTGAATAGATAAAAGTGATTTAAAATCAACATTTTGACAATATAAATGGAATTTAGATATATTTTTTAAAGAGTATGGTAAGTGAAATCTTTACTTGAGTACATAATTACAAATTTTCCCTCTCTCCTGTAAGGACACTGGCAGAGAGTGGACATGATATGGGTGTCTGGATTCTGATACCTACCTACGTGTTCCATCCATGCAGAGCGTGTCATGGACAATTGCAGCGTTTAAAAAATCTAACTTTATGGCTTTGAGTGATTCAGATGCACTCTGTCTGCTCAAGATCAAATTGATTGTAATTGGAGTAAAGTGACTGAATGAATTAACCTTGAAAAGAAGGGAATACTAAAGTTTGATCTTAATAATCTGTGTGGGTATCAGGACCAGGGAGATTTTGATGCCATCTCACTGTTTGTGTCTTGCTACTTTTGCAAGAGTCCCCTATTTGTGCCGAAGGAAATTGAAAAGGGCTAAGAAGCATTTCCTGGGTGGCATGGGAATGGCAGAGGGAAGTGGAGTCTAGAAGTAACAGTTTCTTGAAGATCTGTGGCTTTTAATGTGACTCTGACTCCATATATCATTTTGAAAAATACATTTCTCTGTGTTCAGAGAAGTTTGTGCTGAGAAGCCTGTGCTGATAAACCAGAGCTATTTCAAAATGAAGAAGCATAAAAAATTAGGAAATAAGTACACCAGGAATTAACCATGTTTCTTATAGTGATTTTGATTCGTGTCTATTATTTAGTACATTGTGATAGTTTGACAGATACTATGTATTAATCATTGTCCCAAATTATTTGAGCTGCTTATTGATTTGAGCATCTGAAATAAACCTTTTAATTTATTCTCACCTACTTTTAATTTCTATGTAGCTAGCCCTTTTTCAGTATCTTACCATTGGAAATAATTTCAGCAATATAAAATTTTAAGTTTTTTAGTATAGATGTAAAATCAGTATGTTAATTTTTTTCTTTTATATGTATTATAAGGGTACTCGAACTTTAATTTGTCTGTAACTCTGGTGTTAAAGTGTCTTGTCTTTAGTTAGAGGTTTAATAGTTAATCATTTGTCTCTAGCAGGTTATTGGTTACTACTGAGTACTTCTGAGACTCATTTTAGGACATGTATGGTAAATAGCTTTTGTCTCCTTGAATTCCATTTGTCATTGTTCTGAAAATCCTGTGAATTGCAAAAAACGTAATGTAAATACCAAACCAAGAACCTAGTTTGAATTAATTTACAATTAAGATGTTTAGAAATGAAGATTATTTTCAATTTTAAGAAGTTTAAAAATTATCAGAAATCAAATTTGAATGGAAAAACTTTTAAAAATAACAAAATTAACAAATTTTTAAAACCAAGGATTCAAGAAATTAAATATTTAAATGTGATGTCAGGTTTTCAGTCTAGTTGCTGAATTGCTACATTAAGTTCGTTTTGCCAAATCTTAACTTCATTTAGCAGTATCTACCTTGAAAATAATGTCATCTTGGTCATACTGCTTTTCCTTTAATGGGTCTTGTTCCTTTTTAGTCAAGTTGGAAATTTCAGTAGGTTATGTGTAAGGCTTTTTTTGTTCTGAAATTTAATAATTATATATAGCCAAGAGCCAGAAAAAAAATGCTTTCTGTTCAGCTAAACTAGATGCCTACGGAAGGAACAGGCAATCTCATAGGGCTTCAACTAATATAAATTTTCTTTAGGACAGATTATTAGAAAAGGAAAAGAGCAAAGAAAGGGATTAGTTACTTAGAGGCAAGTCATGCAGACATCAGCAAGACACAACATAAAAGAAATATTTTGATAAATGATGTTAGGAAAGCAAGAGAGAAGCTTCATGGGTCTGGAAAAATTACTTAGGTGAAATATTAAGCTCATTCGCTTATAAATGCAGGGTTACTGTTTAAAGATTTTTTTGTTTTAAAGTGATTGTGTTTGGACAGATTAGAAAAAAGGAATCTGCATTAAGTATGGTCTAGACTTTAAAATGCAGTTTATAAGCACAAACAAAATAAAAGTTGATAATGTTTTAAAAGGTTCTGATATTATGATCAACATTTGTAAAATCTGTTTGTATACAGTAAATATGGTGAAACAGTTTGTAGCTTAGTTTAGTTCTCCTTTCTGAGTCTCTTTTTACTCTCTTTGCTGTGCACTTTTAAATAAGTAACCGAGAAGAAAGCTTCGAGAAGAAAGCTTCACGGGTGAGATTTACTATCATATTGTTTGGGTGTGTGTTTAAGAAAGCGGCTAAACAGGTAGAACTAACTCCTCATTAGCTTGTTTTAGAGATTATAGATTTAAAGTTTCTTTTGGTTCAACTGACAATAGCATGTCATTCTTTTGGATTTTCAACCTTTAGAGTCACCTCTGAACTTCAGCAAGTTATTTCATGTGGTTAATCAATATAGTATTCAAAATTATATATAATGCAGTGCTTACTGATGTCGAAACTCATTTTTAGTACATGCAGGCTTTCGCTATACAAAATCTGATTTTTTTCCGCTATAGAGAAAAGTATAATTTGTGGTTATAGGTTTATCCAAACATCTAATGTCTAATTTTGTGTAGATAATACCACAAACAGTATAATTACATGTGTACTGTGGAAAGCTTTCTAAAATTTATGTCAAATAAGAGTATAGTAATCAACCACATAAAATGCATTTAATATGATACAATATAGTATACTGTAACTCTTGCCTTTTTAAAAAATAACTACAGTATGTTTTGATGTTAAGGAAGACTTAAATCAGAACTGTGGCATTGAGAAGGGCTTTGGGGACAGGATTCTTACAGATATTTTTTAGGTATCCACTAGACTAGACGCTTTGTTAGGATAAGGACATAATCTTTTATTTACACTAGTCTCTGTAATGCCTAGCATAGTGCTTGGCACATAATAGGTGCTCTGAAAATATTTGTTGATTACTAAGGGCTTTCTTAACTACTTTAAAAAACGTCTCTTTTGGTGGCATATTTTTTGTAGGAAGCACGTATATCAGAGATTAATAGTCTTTACTTACCTACCTTCCAGTCTTTCTCAACAGCACCAGTGCCTTCTCCTTAAACACTGGTACGTAAAGTATACTTTTAGGACAGGTTAATCATTGCAGCATTTTTTTATTCCTCATCAAAATCTTGTTGTAATGGATAGCCTGATAACTTTTGCTGGAATATTGTCCAGCCTCAGGTTGTGTATGTCATTTTCATTTCACAAAATCAGAACTTTTTACCTCAAACTGCATTTGCCTTATGCAGTTGTAAATGGCGGATTATGTTTGTCATCAGAGCACTTTTGTACGTTCTAATCTGTCGTATCAAATGTGATGTGTGTCAAGGTAGGTAGAATTTTGTACTTTAAATATGACAGTGTGCTTCTTCCAAGTTAGTCATCTTCTAGGCATTCTGAACAGAGGACTTCAGACTTTATTTCCCTTTCATGAACTCATGTAAAGTGCAAGTTGTCCAGGAATTAGAAGAAAAAGAAATCATTATTATTAGTTGGTAGCATCAGAAATTACTTTAATGAAGAAGTTGAACAATACCTTAGGATTAAAGGGTAGAATTTACTGACTGCTTAACTATACTATAGTTCTCACATATTACAATAAAATGGACTCAGTGGTGTACAGTTCCAGGAGTTAGCCTTACATGGCATTCCTGCTACCTTGGAACAGTAGTTTGCCTTACAGCTTTACAGTATTTTCCAGATTATAAAAGTGAAGTGTTTCCATTTTAAAAATTAGATAATCCGGCAAAATACAAAAAAGTGAAAATTGCCTATAATTCCACCATCCTGAACTTATCACAGGTAACATTTTATTGATCTGAGGTATGTACATGCATGTACATGTCTTATAGGTTTGTGTTTAAGGATCTTTTTTTTCCTTTTCAACAACTAAAATAGGTTCATACCATACATGGTATTTTGTTAAAGGTAGGTAGAATTTAAAATTTCTCTAGTTTGGAGAATCTGAAAACAATAACCACCATCCTCTTACAGGCTTCTCACCCAAGCTTCTTTGTTTATGCTCAGTCATCTTAGTGGTTCTCAATGTACTCTACCTTCGAGTCATTTGATTTTTTAAAAATACAGAAACACCAAGCTCCTACCCCCACAGAGATTTGCTTTCAGTTGCTCTGTTGGGGACCCAGGCATCAGTATTCTCTGAAGTTCTTTAGGTGATTCTTATGCAGCCAGATTTAAGAACCACTGACTCCAGATTGACACTTAGCATCATCTTCATTCATTTCTTTCTGCCTTTCAGTCTGCAAATTGTTTTATATACTTTACAGTTTTCCAAAACTTTCACCTTGTTTTATTTGATGTTGGCAACAGTGCTGTTAAGCGGTAGTATTTTCTTTTTATTGATAGAATAGAAAACCCATTAAGAAGTCAGTTTTTGTTGTCTTTTAGCATACCATGTGTACACATACACGTGTTATATATGTGTGTGTAGTCCGGTTATCTTGAGATGACAAAACTAAAGATTTTAAAAATATTCCTTTGGTGTTTTTTAAATTATAATGAGTGTGAATTATCTTAATAGTAGATTAAAAAAATAATAAGTGACCTATTGGATAACTGCTGTGTTTAAGACAATGTACAAGAAGCTAAAACGCAAGGCATAGTCTATGATTATTTTAAGATATTGCATGCAGTTGAGAAGAGATGGTTCTTGGAAACATTACACATTTGGCTTATACTCTGAATCTTCCCCCCACTTCTCCAACAGAAATTTTATTACTAAATATTTTCTACATTTCATAGTTTCTGTAACTGTTTAAGGAAAAAGTTACTCAAGCCATGGTTTTTTAGCAAAATTACTTAAATTCTGCTAATTAGGTGGATTTGTTATTTTTGTTTTGGAGGTACTTCTGAACTTGAAAAGGAAAATTGCAAACTTTATAAGGACCAAGTTGCTTTTGGAGGAGAAAACCAGTTTACAATCCAGAATCCTTTATTTATAATTCTGAAATACAAAATTTAGTGGCAAAAGTGAGGCTACTTATAGTCTTGATTTATCCCATTTGATGTGAATATGTACATATTTAATTGCACAGATATTGCTATGACTGAGAGACTTTCAGAAGCCACTGGAAGGTTTAAGTTAATAAATGGTATATACATCATCTTACACTACTAAAATCTGAAAATTCTGAATTCTGAAACATATTTGGCTCCAACATTTTCATTAAGGATTCGTGAGCCTATACAAATTTATATTGCATAAACGAGATGTTTCTAGTGTCATCTTCCTTTGGTATACATGTTTTTACTTTGCCATTTTACTTTAGATCCTAAAATCACTCAAAGAACATTGCAGTGTATTTTATGTAATTTCAAAATAGCCACATGTTACTACTGTGATAGTTTAAGGTGTGATAAGTTCATTTTGTTTCTATTTTTTTATTTTGTTATTCATACTATGATTTACTGCTCAATTTATTTTCTAGTTTTGTTCCTCAAGCCATTAAAATTAGGCGTCAGTCTACATGAAGCTTGCAGTTAACTCACCCTACTACTGTCCTTTGGACCAGTTACGTTTTTGTGGCAAATGACAGAGTCCTTGAAGGACAAATGGTTATGTGATTAAGTTGCCATAGGAGCTTTGATAACAGACTTAAGTGAGAGATAAGGATAAAAATGGTTACTATCCAGAAGTGTGCCCAAGGGTGGTGTTGCTTGTTGGAGTTTAAAGGGGATTTAATTTTTGTTTTTATTTCTTATCTGTGACATCATGAAAGTTAAGAATCTGTAGATGTACTCTGTAGCATCATGAAAGTTGGGAGTTTATAGTTCTTACTGACAGGATGTGGTTGCATATGATAGTTTGACTGGCATGTCACCTCTTTGTCCCATTGAGGGCTAAATAGAAATTTAGACCTTGTTGGAAACTAGCATCCAACCTAGGACTTAACTCTATTATCAGTCAGGAAATTTATAATGCTTAAGTATCTGATACAGCATCATACTAGGTTCTGGGCTAGATGGTGAACATCATAGTTTTTTAAAGTATGAGTTATATGGGAGACAAGTGATACTTTCTTTCATAAGGGAATTGATTAGGATATAGTTTCTAATTGAGCATATGTAAAATAAGCCCAAAGTTACAGATTATGAAATTTATGAAAGTCAAAAGCTAGGGTATACAATGTTTTCTTAAACACTATGTATCTATCAGGTTATTACTATAGTTTCATCACTGTATGTACGAAAATCGTGTCATTGTGGTTTTTATGTTTATAAGCTAATGATACATTAAATGTCCCTATACAGCTGTTAAAAGCAGTAAGGGATAGCGTATATCTCTGTCTCTTGCCTGTTTCTCATGGGGCAAGTTACGAAATCTCTGTGAGTCTCACATTTTAAAATTTGGATGTGGCTTTTGGAACCTCTGTTTACACTAAAAGAGATAACATTTTAAACAATTTACATGTAGCTACGTTAAGATCTAATGGTTTTGAAGAGTGGGAATAGGTCTGGGTTTAAATCGAAGCACTGCCTTTACTAGTTTTGTAATATGATTAACTTTGCAGCATTAGTTTCCTCTTTTGTAAAATTGGGATATAGTTATGATAAAAATAAATACATTAATGTATATAAAGCATTTATCCTAGTGCCTGGACTGTGGAAGCCACTTAAGCACTGGTAGTGACTGCTGGTGTTTTGTTGTAGTGTAATTTGATTTTCCTTTAAGTAAACTAAAGCAAGTGAAATTCACCATGGAGTATGCATAGTATATGTAGTTTATAGCTGAGAATTGCCATTTCACAGATAATATCTTTAAATTCAGTTAATTAACCACTCTTTAGTAAATTAATGTTTTAAGTAGGTCATAGTAAGATGTAGTGGAAAGAATTTAGGAAGTGAGAAGCCTTGGCTTCCTGTTCTCTCGATGCCATTTCTTAGCTCTGGGCCAGCTGTTTAACCTCCCAGGCTTATTTTCTCTTTTGTAAAATTGGGATTACCTGCCCCATGTACCATAGAGTGCTTGGAAAAATCAGTTGAAATTTTTAAAAAATTTTTGCAAAATGTAAAGCAACTTATAATTGTAAGGAGTAAATAGTATTTGCAAATAATTCGAAGGGGCCCCCTCCCCTCATCCAGTCCTAACTCATTAGGTGGAGGAGGGGGAGAGAGTTCGTATTTTTGAAAAGCTTATTTTTCCCAAAAGGTAACATCTTTAAGATTTTTATATTTGAAACATTCTCTTTCTAAGTACAGTAGAAGAATTTAGTGAGCTCTTTCTTACCTGATGCTATTTTCTTTTTCAGGGAAGAAACATCTTTATTTAATTTATAAAGTAGATTAGTAAGTACTTTCTGGCTGAACAGGCTTTCGGAGTCATTACCCTTGTAGTAACTTCTAATTTATATTTCCCCTAAAATACACCAACATTCTAGATAGGAAGCGAACACTACACTAAGCTCTCCGCTTTGTTTCTCTTTTGATTCACACAAGTTCTCAGGGGCAGAGGCAAGCCCTCTTTCACCTCAGTGGGTAAAAGAAAATCCTTACATTTAATCTTGTTTTTTATATACCTGGAAGGACCAGTATCTTGTTTCCCTTTTTATCACTCATTCAGGGGAGGGGTTTCAAATTGGAAGTAGTTGAAGACAAGGGCTGGTGAGGAGACTAGGGGAGGGGAGGTATTCTTACTTTTTAAAATAGTTACCTCACACCTAAACCCTCTTCCCTGGGGTCACAGAAGCTTGAGATAGGTACATGGCAGTTCCTGTTTTAGGCAAAGGGAAAAGTTTATTGGTTGGCCGCAGGAAAGAATATCCATTCAAAATAAGGGAATTAAAAAAAAATTAAATACTAAAGTTTCAGCAGCTGTGTGTTTAACAGCATTTTTTGATACATCATGGGTTATTGAGTAGGCTTTTTTGGCTAGTCCGAAAACATAAACTTTTAGCATTGGCTCTGTGAAAAACTTATTTTTTGGTGTGGAGAACATTCTTAAAGTTTCAGCCACCAGTTTAAAGTTTTAAAGATGAGATTTGGTTGGCGGTGGGGGGGGGGGGAACACCTGTAGTCTTATCTGGAAGCTATTAATGGTTTTCATTCAGAAGTAGTTTCTACTTGTCTTAAATCAGTTAAATCAATCATTAAGTGCCCAGCACTACTTGTATTTTGGCCATTGGAGAAATACAAAATAATGGTGAAGCAAGATGTACCTCAGAGTACAAGGTAATATAAATAATCGATTGATGGATTGTAAGGTATAGATTAAAGTGTAAGAATTTTATTTCAGAGAAAGTTTGTCGAAGAAGGGAACTTAGGGAAGGCTTTGGTGGGGGGATCTGAGTCTTGAATTTAGCTATCAAACATCTGGTTATAGATACAGTTAATAGAATACTATTAAAAAGTGCTGTTACTTCTAGGAGAATTGAAGATAGAGGATTTGAGTGGTAAAAAGAAAAATATGTATATCAAGTCAGTTAAGATGATGGGTTTGTATTTAGGATTAATTATTTGTACAATTTATTTTAGTGAAACAGCATGACACTGTTAAAGCTTTTTTTGTTTGAGACAGCTCTGAGCAGGTGGTTTACAAGCAGTCAGCACTGGCTTTGTCAGATAATTGGGAATAGAGAATGATACTGCGGGGTAAACTTCTGAATGTTTTTTGCTCTTAATTTATAAAGTATTGGTTGTTAGCCCATTTTCCTTCTTTCGTAGGTAAAAAACAGGAAGCAGATGAGTTGAGTGGAGATGCTTCTGTGGACGATGATGCTTTTGTCAAGGTAAAGTGTTAATTGCTCAGGCTAAGATGTTTATTTTGAACCTAGTATTTGCATGATGAACTCATACATCTTACTTGAACAATACTGAGTGTGTAGGGAAAATAAAGATAGAGACTTATATAATATTGTCGATCTCATTTATTGTCATAGTTGAGAAATACAATACATAACTTTAATTTCAGTTAAATGAGACATAAAGCTAAAAATAATATTTGTCCAGGCCTTTAAGTAGGAATTCGAGACGTAGGGGCCAGAGGAATAGCTACAGGACAATTGATATCTTAGTTCCTAGACAGGGTACTGCAGTGAAGGATATTGCTAATTTGTTTTGCATCCACTCATTGCATTTAGTTTGTACATATAATATATAGAGCTTAGATTAGTAGTCCCTAAAGTGGAAAGAGAAAATTGCCGACGTGTTGCTACTTGGTAAAGATCAAATTAAGAAATTTGTTTTGTGCTTTAAAGATAGATAAGCCTGGTCTTTTTTGGCTGAAAAGAATATTTAAAACTGACCAGCCAGAAAAATAATGTATGTAATTTTAATTGAGGTTATAGCAGTTCTGTATACCAAGTTATTTTTAATCATAGTTGAGGTTTTTTGTTTTCATTTTACTGAAATATGATCTGCTACTTACTGATCATTAGGTTCTAAGTAGTGTAGCATTTGAAAGAATTACTTAGTGAGCATAGTTTCTCTTAAATTATGTACATTTATATTCCCATATATTCTATGTTCTGTGTATAGTTAGTCCATATTGTCGTAACATCCCTGGATATCATTTTCCACCACGAAGTCAGCTCATCTCCACTTTTCTGCCCATCTTTCCTACCCTCTCATATTACACACAGACCATACAGTGCACCACACACCCTTCACTTTGTACCTTGAACTTTGAGAGCAGGCACAGAGAAAAATGTTTGGTTGAGGAGCTAACCCTGAAATCAGAATATTTTAGGCAACATTTGCCCAGGGATCCATTAAAATTGAAGATTGCATCCTGTAATCAGCTCTTGTTTGAGCCTTTAGGAACTCTTCAGTCTGTATTCTGTTATCCTCATGATATATCTTCTTTTAGATTTGGTCCCTTGTTCTTATTTTCTCTAGTTGTCTTCACTAGTGAGTATACGATTAAGTAGAAATTATCCATAAACTGGAAAAACATTGTGACTTAGTAAAAAACCTTTTAATTTTGAAATATCTGACTTTCTTTTATAAAAATCTTAGTCATTTGAAATATTACAAGGAGGTATATACTTCCATTCAGCATAATAGTACTGTCTCTTATATGTGCTGCAAAGGGCACCTTTGTGTTGTCATTAAATGAACTTGGTCATAATGTCCCAATACAGCTGTTAAAAACAGTAAGGGATAGTGAAGAACAAAATAGCTTTTTTTAAAAAAAAAATCCTACTTAAATGTATCTTCAGTTTCTGCGTTATATTTATTTTTCACTTTGGAAGTATCAGTATGTGTAACATATTTGATGGAAATTGTTAATATACTTTCCTTGTCTTCCAGAGCTGGTATTTTTGGAATTAATAGTAGTGATGAGTAAATATCACCTAGTGCCTAGATATATTAATAGTTTAGGAATTGCTTCCATTTATAAGTGAGGAGAATGGTCCAAGTTGGCACTTCAGAATAGATGAAATTTCTCAGTGATTTACCTTGATTTTATTTATTTGTACTTGTTCTACTGTCATACAACCACCTACTCCATTTTCAGTCCATATAGTTCTCCCACTCATATGTGGTGAGATTGGTCAAACTTACTGTCCCAGAGATGCCTCGCTCCCCAAGCACTACACATACCAAAACAATCATATTTCTTCTTTTTGCCCACCTCCTTTAGAAATTTCTATTTCTTCAGTTCACCTATGAATGATTAATAGTCATGTTCCTGCCCTTTTCCCTTTTTGACCAGAAACCTTTTCTTAAATCTGCTATATTTGCTATATATATAGGAATAAGAATATTGCTATAAGAATAGGAAAGGAGGAAGGAATGTTCATTGCTTTCAGCCCTTTCTCTGCAGATAATCAAAGAGGAAACTAAGTGGATTGCTGCTTTTCTTTGTTTCTAGTGAAGCACCATGTAACTATAAACTGTGAAGTGCAAACAGACATTCCTTTAGAGAAATAATCCCAACCAGTGTTCCCTTACCTAGTTGGCATTGTGGCATAGTGATAGATTTCAAAATAAATACATTTAAATTAATTATTTGCATATTTTTCAAGAACAGACATTGGTATAACAGTTGGGATTCCTTATTATTAATTAAAAATAAACCTTATAATACATAAGACTTCCAGAGTCTGAAGTTAAACTAATCTATGGCACATGGAGAAATCAAGTCATTTCTTTGAGCCATAACTTCTAGGACAGCTCCTAGGATGTGAGTTGGTAAATATTAAATAGCTGGAACTTGAGGGCATCTCTAGTAGCAATCTAATTCATGTGTATTTCAGTAGGAGAGATTTGAGAACTCAGATATGTAGGTTTCATTAAACCTTGGTATTAGACTCCCTCTATTTTTAAAGACACGTTAATGTTTAAGGTAAAATGATTGAACTTTGGGAATAATGTCAAAATATAGTAAAATTTAAAACATGTTAGAGATGTAAATTACCAAAAACATTGGTGGATAGTCTACACTACCTTGCCTCTAGTTGTACCACATTTTCTTACCATTAAAAGGACTGTGAATTGGAGAATCAAGAGGCACAGGAACAAGACGGAAATGACGAACTAAAGGACTCTGAAGAATTTGGTGAAAATGAAGAAGAAAATGTGCATTCCAAGGAGTTACTTTCCGCAGAAGAGAACAAGAGAGCTCATGAATTAATAGAGGCAGAAGCAATAGAAGATATAGAGAAAGAGGACATCGAAAGTCAGGTCTTTAGCCAGTTTTTCTAAAATGTGACTCAGATAAATTAAGCACAATATAGTAAAAAACCTTTTTTCTAGTTCAATGTGGCAGTCAGAATTTTCAAAAAATATATTTTTAAAGTTATGTATAATATCACCCAGAATCCTACCACCTAAGATTACCTTTGTAATTATTTATCTTCCTTATGTACATATATATATTTTTACTTAGTCATCATGTCATAAATTGCTGTTTTATATAATATTTTCATATAGCATAATGACTTCATAATCTATATGTTATACCATAATATATTAGACTGCTTTCCGTGTGTCCAAGGGCCACTCTTTAACTTGGGACATTTAGATTTTATGTTTTCTACTCCACTATGAGTGGGTGTACCAGTTTCACTCTGACCTTGCCAACATTACCTGGTGATAAAAATTTTTTTGTTACTTTAGTAGATATAAAAGATTAATTTGCATTTTTTGATTATTATCAAGGGTGGGGGAATTACTTGCGAAAGTATAGTTTAAAAGCATGTAATTAAAAAAGTCTTTGAATGAAGTAGACCAATTGTCCTGCTTTGAAGTATGTTAGTATGTCTTAAGTAAATCAGTGGTTTAGGAAGTCAGTGCTGTTAGTACTTAGTCATGCATAGAACTCTTTTATTCTACCTACCTTAATAAATGAAGGGCTCAAGAAAGAGGTTTTTCTAATTCTCTTGTCAATGTCACTTTTTTTGTTGGTGTAAAAAATATAGTCTGAATTAATAAGCATTGACTTAGTACTCAAGGTATCGTAGATACTGTACAGAACATGAGGCAAATAATAATTGGATATAGCATAAAAGCATTCTCACGTTACCCAGATATTTTGTAAAGCAAAGCTATTGTATACCCTTTTACTTAGGAAATTGAAGCTCAAGAAGGTGAAGATGATACCTTTCTAACAGCCCAAGTAAGTTTACATTTAGTCCTATGTATTTGATATTGTGGGTGGAAGGGCTTAGAAGAGGAATCTTATTTTGACTTCATAATTCTCTAATTCATAAAACTGCCTTAAATTTAATACTAAGTTATTTATGTGGTATATACAAAATACCTAAAATTGACAGCCTATCTGTTGCCACAAAGGTATTTGGAAATTATAACAAGGTTCCTACCATTTTCAGAATAGAAACGAAAATAGTCTATCCTTTCTGGAAAACGTAAATTTGATTACTAGTCTTTTGATAAGTTTATATTCTCCTTGATTTTTTTCTCTGTCATTTTAGTATAATATGTCTTTCGAAAGCATTAATATCTTTTTCAAAATTTTATTTAAATTTTTGTTATTTTAACATTCTTAGGATGGAGATAGTATAAAAATGATTAAAATCTCTGTTCTAGAAACTTACTTGGGGATGTGTATGTGTGTAGAAAATGACCGCTCTCCTATTGTGTGTTAAAGTTTGTTTTTGGTATATGTGATATACATGGCGTATGTTTTAAAGCATGACTTACAGATGCTATAAACATATTTATAGCTCAATTTCTGCAGGTGTTTTTAGTTATTAGTATCTTTTTTCTTTCCCTCATATCTGTACTCAAGAATCCTTTGTTTGTGTATCTTTAAGGAGTATACTTACAAATAGAGATAGGGATTCCCTCTGTTTACTAGATTAGGAAAAATGATCAGTTCTATTATTTCCTCACTGTAATATTTACTAGAAGCGTATATAGTGGGATTTATGTTCATGGACTGCTTAGCTGATTGCTTCTGGTCATGCCTTCTTTCCTGCAGCTCTCTTGCCTTTGAAATGCTGGTGAGCCACAAATGCTGGTGAGACTATCTCTTGGCTCTCTGGGCTAATTGCATTGGAAGAAACTACATTTCTGGGAGAAATGTTTCTAATAACAGAATATTCAGGCAGGAAATGTGGTAGGCCTGTGAAAGTCTATAGACTTGTCTCCCACACTATCCCCAAGTACGTTCATTTCTGAGTGATAAAGAGTAGATGAGAAAGATTAACTCTCAGATTGGGGAGTGCCTTTTCTTGATTATTAATTTGCATAAAGGTGGAGTTGAGCTCTTTATATTATTTGGCAACTAGCTTTTTCATTTCCTTCAAAGGCCTGTCCTATAGTTGTGCTGGTCGTGAGTTGTGTGAAGGCATCATGTCTAAGGGTCCCCATTTCACACATGAGACTATATTTTTATTACAAAAATTTAATGATGGAGGTAAAATATGGAATGGGTGCCTTTTTCTAATTTCACAAATTTTTATGGGCTAGAGATGGTCTTACTCTACTTCCATCCTGATAATGCAAAAATATATTTATTTCTCATCAAGGGACAAGTTTTGCCTTATTGTATCAAAAGATAGGGAGGTTATATCTTCAGAGAAGTTCTCTTGAAGCAAAATGACTTTTTTCCTCTTTCCAAATAATGTATAGTGAAACACTAGAAACATAAATGTTTCTGGATTTCATCATGATCTAATGCTTCTTAACATTTCTTACTGTGTGTATTAAGGAATACTACACAAAGTGGAACCATCACCTGTCTTCAGCTTTGATCTATTTATGGACAGTCTTGTTTATTCTATAGCTCCACTTTCCTTTTGTGCATTATTGAAACAAATCCCAGACATCATATTTCGTCTAAAAATGTTTAGTATGTATCTCTAAGAAAACTCATATTTTACATTAGCACTCTTAACAGGATTTTAATGTCATCAGATATATGGTTTGTATTCAAATGTTCAGTTGTGTATAGTTTTTTTTAAAAAAATAGGTTTTGTTTGAATTCAGATACAAATAAAATCTACACATTGTGATTGATTGAAATATCTATTTAGGTCTCTTTTAATCTGTAGGTTTTCCCTCCATCTCCCCCTCAGCCCCCTTTTTATTGGTTGAAGAAATTAAATTGTTTATCCTACAGAGCAAGGTTTGGCAGAGTTTTTCTCAAAGGGCCAGGTAGAAAATATTTCAGCAGTTGCGGGCCATATGGTTTATTTCACAACTATTCAGCTCTGCCATTGTTTTGTGAAAGCAGCCATAGACTGTAGTTAAATGAATGGACATGGCTGTTTAAGTAAGAACATTTTTTAAATGAGGCACCTAATGTAGTTTGCCAACCCCTGTGTTGGGCTTCCAAAGTTTAGATTTTGCTGATTATATTCTTGTGGAATCATTCAACATTTTCCTCTTTACTGTATTTCCTTCCTGAAAACTGATAAGTTGGTTATAGCAGGGGTCCCCAAACCCTGGGCTATGGACCGGTACCAGTCTATGGCCTTTTAGGAACTGGGCAGTGCAACAGGAGGTGAGTGGCAGGTGAGCAAGCAAAGCTTCATCTGTATTTGCAGCCACTCCCCAGTGCTAGCATCAGTGCCTCAGCTGCACCACAGATCATTAGGCATTAGATGCTCATAGGCACGCCAGTCCCTGGTACCAAAAAGGTTGGGGGGCCATCCCCAACACGTGTTACTACTTGTGTTCTTCCATTTAGATGCACATAATATCTGCTTGTATCTTCTTGGATATAGTGCCAGTCATTGATGACACATTCCCCATTGATCAAAGTGGTAATATTCTAATTCTATCATTTCTTCCTTATTTATTAGTAGGGATGTCCCTAGAAAGAGAAACTTCTCATCTATTTAGTTTCCCAGTGGTACCGTTTACAAAAGAAAGCCAAGATATATGTTTGATTGTTTTCCTTTTATTTACCAATTTTCAGAATAATGAGCTGGTTCATTAGCATCTCCAACAGTGACTGATAAGCTTTTTTTTTTTTCTTTTTATCTCCCTTAGTTTCATTTTGAACTCATGGGTTTAAATATATTTAATGTATTTTAGTGCATTGTAGTTATTCTTATTAATGCTCAAATTGTCCCATCTGTAACTAATGAGAGCCTCCTCAAGTTGGCCCTTGAATTCTTTCAACATGATCCTACTTGTCTTGATTGCTTCCTTGCTTGCTGGTATGTAATGATGTTTCATTTCCTTCTCTCGACCTAAAATTAGCCATTTTTTTCCCTTTTACTGGTAAATGGTACAGTGATAGAGAATGTGTGGGGTTTTTGTTTGTTTTTACTTTTAAGATAGAGTAGATTTTGAGTTCAAAGGATACTTCTAAGTTATTTCATTTATCTCAGCACACATACAATAGTCTTAAAATGATACTACCAACACCACCACCATGATTACTAAAAATAATTTAAGATTCCACCCCCCCCCCCGCCACCCCCTAGTTTTATCTCTTCTAAGGATGTACCTCTCTAGGAATGAACAGATTACTGGGTTCTAGACTAGCTCTGCTCAGAACGGTTATACTATCCACCAACTAATACATACTTATGTTGACGTATTTGATTTTATTCTCAATATTTAGTTATTTCTTTTAAAAAATTTTGTTCTGTAACTTCTTGTGAGTCTATAATTATTTCAAAATAAGTTAGAAAATTTAGTCTGTAAGTATTTAAAATATTTACATGGTTCTAAAGTCAAAACTGTGAGACAAGATATATTCCAAAAAGTCCCTTCACCTATCCTTGTTAGTAAACTTAAAATTCATGATTTATATTACTGTTAATTTGCTTTTAAAAATATAAGCAAATAATATATTTACATAGAGATGTATTTATTTAAAGCCAATCTTTAGGTTTTGACTTAAAACTTAAATCTTTAGCCTTTAGTCATTAGCCTCTAGGCAGTTTGTCGTTCAAGATAGAATTTGGTTGAAATTCTGCTTTTATTAGTTACTAACAGTATTGTGGCTTTGGGCAGATTCTCAGTCAATTTTGGTATCTATAAAATAAACATAATTCCTCCTTGCTAGATTGATGTAAGGAGTAATCGTAGATTCTGACACATAGTACATGTGGAATTAGTGGTTATTTGTACTATTGTTTTAATAGTTTTAGGATACCAGTTACTTGAGAATTTTCTGAAAGTTTTTCTCAAAAATGTTTACATTTGCTAATGCTCTCTTAAAAATTTCCTCTAGTCTCAATCTCTTCTATCTTATTTGATAGCACTGTATATATTCCTGCGCCCCTAACGTTTCACTAATTTGAAGGGTCTTTCTTTTTTTTGTCAAATGATATCTCTTACCTCTCAAAGCCAGATTTATCTCTGTCTCCTCCATAAAGATTTCTCTAATATTTCTCTCATGTAATGCTTTACTATTTACAGAGAACTTTTTACACCCATTATCTTATTTAATTCTATATGTCCTATTTAGGTCATATGTTAGTTCTATTTTATAGGTAAAATTCACTTAGATGACAGTACGACAGAGTAAAACTTTTTCGCTGGTAAAGACAAGATATATACCTAGGTCTCTCTGTGGTATTCTTTTCACTAACTCCACACTAGTAAATGTTTTGCGAATTCCAGTTGTACTTACACACTGTTGCAGTTAAGCTCTTAAAATACGTAAAAATGAGCAGTTAGTTCAGTCTCTCTACCTATAAACAGCAGTGTCAGTACTACATTTATTCAATAAATTCATTCACCAGCTATTTATTGAGTTCTTATTATGTGTCGGGTATTTTTGTATTTCCCATGATCTTTATAGCATATTGCCAGATAGATAGCAGGCGATTAGTTGTTTAGGGTGGTTTTGAAGGTTTATTTTAAATCAACCAATCTGAATACAACGTTTACATACAAGTCAGGAAAGGAGGACTTCCAGAAGAGGTCTTCTTAGCACATATATGTATGTACATGTGTCACAAGATTAATTTAGGGGGAGGTAGTAGAATGAGTATATAGTAAACACTTACATTAACTAGAAAATAAGTCTTTGGCTTGCCTTTGTCTCTAATCATTGCCGATTCTAGGATGAAATAAAAAAGAAATAGAGAAGCTTTGTATATGACTCGGCATTTGACTAAAGGTTGTAGATAGATAATAACACGAGTACCTACCTTACAGAGCATTTGCTTCATTTTCACATGTAAAATACATTTTTTCAAGATAAACTCAAAAAATAGTTAATATAAAATGATGCTTTAGATTGTTGTTACTTATTTACTATGTTCTTTATTCTAAAAAAAATGTTTTTAGTGGAGGAAAATATTTTCAAATAAGGTGCGTATCATGTCTGTGCATATATATCATTTAGACAGAAAATTTTTCCCATTGTCTTGTATTTCTGGATTTGTTTCCTTATTGCAAGAATTGTCAAGCTTATTTTTGACTTTTGGTTTAACCTTAGTAGTGCTATATTTACTACACGTACTGCACAGTAAAACAAATATGCATTGATATATGGCTCATCTTTCCTACTAACCCTAGTTAATTTTGTTCTTCACCCCCATTGAATTAATTTTATGCTCTAGAAGCTCCTTAGAGCCTTCTCCTAGGAGCATTTAAGTATATGCAATAAGGCTAGTGTTACTACTGTTTTGAGAAACTGAAGTTATGAAACCCTTCAGAAGACATGTTGAATAATTAGGTAAATATTTAAAAACTCCAAAATAAGGCTAACCTTATTATGTTAGTAGCTAGAAGGAACATTGCTAATTGGTAGGAACTGTAGCAGAAAGGATTTTGTTTTTTATATCACAGTATTTTTAAAATTACTTTTTAGAATAGCAAATGATTTGGCCATCTTTTTCGTGAACCTATCAATATTGCATCTCTAAAAGAATAACTTGGAAGTAGTGTAGTGTTGGCATCACAAGCAGATAAAGGAAAGATAAGTTATATTTCTCATTCATTGGTTCTATTTTCGAGTAAAAGTTAAGGTATTCCAGTTTACTTATCTCTCCAAGATAAATTACTAAACTCAAAGAGAGTTTGTAAGAAAAAGATTTATCAATAATTCTAGCATAACTCATCCTTCATTTGCTACCACTGCCTACCTCTCCACTCAGTTAAAGAATTTTTCTTTCCTTTCTAATGCTACAGATTGGAAATGTAATGATTAAAACCAAGTTCCAGTACAATAGTTTGTTCGAATACAGCAATACAGTACAACAAGAGATCATTAGAGCACAATATAATGGACTTATATAGTAATAAGATTCACATTGCTACAATAATTAATGTATTTTGGACTATTTTACTTTCTAAGCTTGTGACTTAGTTGGTTCAGTGTTTTAGTTTCCTTTATATTACTTTAGTTGTGTAAAACAATTGGTCATTCCTTAATTGAGGCACTTGTAGATTAACTTAAAGTCAAAAAATAATTTAAAATGATTTCTTAGAATCATGGTAGTTACCCAAATGTAAAATTTTGAGCATATTGTAAAATATCTAATATTTTTAAGGAATACGTGCTTTTATATGAATCTAAAATTGTGTCGTAAGATAAGTATGCCATTTAAAGTGTTGTTTAAAGTTAAAGATTTAAAGTTAAATTTTGCTTTAAGTCTTCTTTCACTGCCAGGCTGTCACTCTAAAGCATGTGAGAGGTTCCTAAAGTGTACTCCCTGGACCAGCGGCATCAGCATCACCTGGAAACTTGTTAGAGATGTACATTCTCAGGCCCCACTCCAGACCTGAATCAGAAATTCTGGGGTTGGTACTGAGTAATTTGTTTTAACAAGTCCTCCAAGAGATTCTGATACAGACTCAAAGTCTGAGAACCACTATTCTAAGGCTTTGTATGTAGTAACCTCACACCACCTTGACTGAAAATGACCTACTTCATCAGGTTTTATTTTAAAAGGTATAAATTACAACATCTCTTAATTTTTTTTCATTATTGGGATTATAATGCACATTACTTTGCTTATTCATTATGATCTTTAATTTAGAAAAACGTTGGTTCTATCTTTGTGTGATTACTTTAGGTATTTTTGCAGTATTTGCTTGATGTAAATAGGTTTTTTCCTATGTGGTATTCTTTTTTTCAAGCTAGCACATGCTTAATTATAGATTAGGTGAAGATACCACATATTTTAAAATTAAAATCAATCATTTTTTAAAAAAATGTATGTTGTTTTGATTTACCTGTAGCACAGATACAATTTTTAAAGTGGCTGGCCACCAGTGTCTATGTGACAACTATGTATTCATTTTTAACAGATAAGAAGGAATGCATAATTTGAAACTAACTACTTTTATAGTCATCCTCCTTCAGAGATATCTAAAAAAGGAATGTGTTTTTTGTTTGTTTTGTCTATTTATATGCATTTAAGCTCATGAAAGTGTCTGTCTTCAGGTTATATTTTCTGATACTATTTTGTATAGTATGCCTTAAGAGTGAACTGAGTTACATAAAATAATCAGGTCATTCTTTTTCTTGGCAGCTCTTTGATGTGAGTAAAATTTGGTTATATAAACTAGCTTTGAATACTGGAAATAAATAATCTAGTTCATTGTTGATCTAATCTTTGGAGGATCTGCCTGTTTTCTTGTCTAAAATCATATATTCATTTGTCTAAATGGATTCTGGTTTTGATTGGAATTTCCTACAGTTGTTAGTGATAGGTATCCCTAATTTATACTAAATTATATACCAATTTAAGTTGACTGATTTTTGTGCTATTACTAAAATCCAGTTTAAGTGAATTCATTTTACATTTGATTATTCTTTGAATTTCAGGATGGTGAGGAAGAAGAAAATGAGAAAGGTATGTGTGATGTTAAGTAGAGTTTAAAAATTGCTGACATTAAGAAAAACAGTAAATTATGTGAAAATAAAGCATTCCTTATTTGAAATTTTATTTTCCAAATAAGTTTATTTTTAAATTTATCAATTTAGTGAATTAAGTTAGATCTTGATTTTATTTTTCAATTGGTTTTAATTTTTTTTAACACTTAAGATATGTTCTAACTTAAAGATACATATCAGTTACTGTAGTAACACAATTTTAAGTTAAATAAAACTAGCATACGGTAAGTTGATTGCATCCATCAGACTGGCACTTCAGTAACTCATATGTACTTAACTAGAGTTGTGGCTTGTAAATGGATAGTTAATTTTGCAACTCTAAAAATGGTGGGTTACCAGGAGACTGACATTTTGTTTGCTGCTCAAACTTTTATACAGTCTTCTGACAGTTTCAGTAGTTTAGGAGAGCTGTCTCATCCAATACGATTACAGGGACCTCAGTAGCAATACATGTGGTCAGCACGAGATTATGGAAGAGATCTTGGACAGAAGTCAAAGGATCCTACTTTGGACTAGAAAGGACATGGAACAGGGTTCTAAACAAGACAGAATAAAAAGCCTAGAAGCAATAATGAAGTGAAGCTAACTGAAAATCTCCCATGCCTGAAGCCTCTCTATTTTGGGGGAGTGCAAGACATCTTTGAAAATGATAATTGCAGGACTGACTGGACAGGATGAAGACTGGAAATAACCAATTTCCTGAACATAATGGAGCAGGCCACCTTTGGAGCCTTCTGTAGCAGTTTTTCATATGATTCTGGACTACCCAAGAATTGAATAAGAAGAGCGAAAAAGATGGGCCCCTAAAATACTTCGAAGACTGACTGATATCCTCAGGACTGTGACCTTTCAAGATGTCACCATAGGAGTTCTGAAGGTCACAAGGGTTAAATCCCAAGAGGATTGGAACATTGAATAACAAACCTTCACATTCGTCGCTATCTCATAGAGGAAATAAAGTCTTCCATATGCCATTAACATATAACCAGAAATGAAGAGCTATTATCCCCAGAATGGAACCGTTTCCTCACTTTGTTGTTTGGTATCTGTATGTAGGGATCATTTTTTTCCATGAAGAATAAGTGATCCTGGGTAAAGGATTGTTTATGTTAGTTAATACCCTTGTGTTTTTTTTTTCCCCTAACCTTCCATCAGTGCTAATAACTGGCTTTATATTTTCTAGGTCCTATTCTAGCTTATGAATATGAAATTGTTTAAACTTCTTGTTTTGCCATATTTATTCCTGTTAAATCCTCTTAGATATAGCAGGTTCTGGTGATGGTACACAAGAAGTATCTAAACCTCTTCCTTCAGAAGGGAACCTAGCTGAGGCTGATCACACAGCTCATGAAGAGATGGAAGCTAATACGACTGTGAAAGAAGCTGAGGATGACAACATCTCGGTCACAATCCAGGCTGAAGATGCCATCACTCTGGATTTTGATGGTGATGACCTCCTAGAAACAGGTAAAAATGTGAAAATTACAGATTCTGAAGCAAGTAAGCCAAAAGATGGGCAGGACGCCATTGCACAGAGCCCGGAGAAGGAAAGCAAGGATTATGAGATGAATGCGAACCATAAAGATGGTAAGAAGGAAGACTGCGTGAAGGGTGATCCTGTCGAGAAGGAAGCCAGAGAAAGTTCTAAGAAAGCAGAATCTGGAGACAAAGAAAAGGATACTTTGAAGAAAGGGCCCTCGTCTACTGGGGCCTCTGGTCAAGCAAAGAGGTTTGTTTTTCTATGTCAGTTCTTTACGATACTGAATTCCAGCATTCAATAAGATCACTCTACATTAAGGGGGTGGCTTCAAGACCGTGTACAATTATTAGTACTTATGATCCTGCCTATAATATTTTTGACCGTCATAAGTTACTTTAAAAAAAATTTCAAGATCTTCATAATATGCAGTGTGTTCTACTGATTGCATTATCGAATTGTCAGCATATATTTGTTTTTTTTTGTTGTTTTTTGTTTTTTTCAAATTGACAATTTTTTTGTTTTATTTTTAAAAATCCTTGTGATGATGGTTAATGAACAACTATCAGTCCTAACAACACAAAATGAAGTCAAGTCCCAGTCCTGAAATCTGGAGAAGATGGCCATATATCCACTGAATAGAATTGTCAGAAAATCTAGATCTTCAGGCATCTTGGGGAAAATGAGTGCAAGAATCCTAAGGGAATCATTTGTTCAAAATAACAATCTAGGCCTTTGGAATTGTTAATTTGTATGAATAGCACTCGTTTGAAATATAGTCAATATCAAGCTGTTCGATTTTTGTTTTTTCGTTTTTTTTTTTTTTTTTTCAATTTTCTTCTGGTGATTTGCTTCTTTAGCTCTTCAAAGGAATCTAAAGACAGCAAGACATCATCCAAAGATGACAAAGGTAATGGATTTTTTCCTATTTATTTCAGTGGTAAAATGCATATTTTCATTGAAAAGGAACAATTGCATGGGGTTTTCTTTGACATAGTCCTTAAAATTGACATACTAAAATTTTTGGGTGGCCTTTCTGTAAACTCTGGAATTAGATAACAGCTAACTCTTGGAATGATTGAAGCATTACTCTTTAGTTAATTTGGTATGTGTTTTTAACATTATGTTCTAAGGAACTGTCTTGAGTATTAATATAATAGGTATTTCATTTTCTTACATCATTTCAGAAATATTTTGTCTTTAATTGCAGTAATTTGTAACCTCTACACACCACCACAACCTTTTCCCTGTTCTGGCTAGTAGGAAATGTGCTATAAATTATATATAGTCGTGGAGTGTAATATTTAAAAGAAAATCAGTCTCTGACATTTGGTTTTACTTTCTTTTTTAAATCAGGGTACACGTCTGTTAACATAGCCAGTATTAACATTGTCACTATACAGTATGTTTCAGTCTTTCAGAATTTAACTACCTAATTTAACTCACTTTGGGCTGATAAGAGTCTCAATAGAAAAATAGTTTTATTTTAAATTCTTGTAAGCTTGAAGTATTGATTGCTTTCTGTTCTTGGGACATCTCTCATTATCTCATGGCCATGTGCTATAGTTTCATCTTATATATATGCTGTCTACTTGGGAAATATTTCTTGGTTTCTAAAAAAGCATTTTAAGAGAAATAACACCATTCAGCTAATACTAAGTCCTAAAATGCTTCTTCAATGCCTTAAAAAAGGGATATTATATATCCTCTATGGTTTATTTAAGTGTATTTTGTTGGCATATTTTAATAGTTGGCTATTTTAATGATTTAGTAATTTACAATTAATTGTTGTACCCACGTCCCTTGCAGTTTTGGTTAATAGATAAGATATAATAAAATTTTAAATGATCCTATGAATCATTAGTAATAGTCTTGATTAAATGTTAACTTTCTTCTGTTAAAAATTTTATCTGCAATTAGAGGATTACTGAGGCCCAAATGTTGCTGGTAACATAAAAAAGATACACAAACTTCTGGTTAACATTTCGTAAGATAAAACATTTTTTTTTGATAAATGTGTTCCTTAATAGAAATGCAGCAACCATTAATACTTGAAATACTTGAGTCACGTGTGCGTTGTCTTCTCATAAGTCTACATTGACAGAAATTTCTCAACTAAAACTTGTGGCATGTAGTTTTAAAAAATATTGAAAAATTTACCTTTTCTATATATAATAACTTGAAGTTATAAAATTCTTTACTTTTAATTGATTATATACTGTTTCTCTTAAAGTGGATAAGAATTGTTTTCCAAATAAAGTCGTGAATGAAAATGTCCCCTTTATAATAGCACATTTGAAGAAAAGCACTGAAGGGTGACTGACTAGGCCTGTATTCTAAGAAATGACATCTCTGTGAAACCATAATTTGTGTGTGGAAATGATTCAGCTATTTACTATTCTAAAGAATTTTAAGATCTTTGATCTTATTCTTGTAATTTTTTATTAAATCTAGAGTTAATCAGCTGCATATAATTTCTCATTTTCCTTTATACTTTGTCTAATAGACAATGAAAATGAGCTGGTTGGTTAGTCTTTGTTTTTAAACATTTAAATTCTCGAAAACTATCCCTTGCTTTGACTTTTCCCTTTTACACTCTAATTTCTCAGGATCTAAAGCCCACAACAAATAAAGGTAATTAAGCAGTCTGTACATTCGTAGCTGATTGCTTCCTGGTTGCCTGTATTCAGTGTAGTGGTAGAGTATAAATTATTAAACTTTGAACAGCAAAACTAAGACATGTAATTGATTTTTTTTTACCCACTCAAAACTCATGTAGTAGGACGTATACAATATTCAGACTTGTTTCCTCACTATAGTTATTATTACCCTTTATTGTGTTGGATTTTTTTTTTTTTTAGTTTCACCTTAAAGGTTTTATTTTGTGTTTGATTTTAATAATAGTAAATTCATAGGGTTTTGATAGAGTAAGGTCATACTGTCAAAATTAAATGAGAGAGATTAATAATTTTGAAAGTAAATGGTCCTGATAATTGTGTTAAAAAAATCCAGTTGAGATACTTAAACATCTGATATTACATCTGTTCTAGGAAGTACAAGTAGTACTAGTGGTAGCAGTGGAAGCTCAACGAAAAATATCTGGGTTAGTGGACTTTCTTCTAATACCAAAGCTGCTGATTTGAAGAACCTCTTCGGCAAATACGGAAAGGTACATTCTTTTCACCTTTTTATCCATCTTTCTGGTATGTCTGTTTGAAAAGGGGATTATATTCAAAACAGTATTACATAGAATCTTCTAATTTCTGTTTCTGTTAGAACCTTTATAGGCATAATTATTGAGTTCTGTGGTAATGGTGAGTTTCACATATAGTCTCACTCTGGGCTCTGTGGACCTTTGTGTAAAAGTTCATATTTTGAGCCCATTTATGTCAAGGACTGAATTTTATTCATATTTATCATGATTTTTCTAGAAGCTAGAATTGTGAAGGCTGATCTGGTCATCTAGAAAATATAGGTAGACTAATATTAGACAGTGGGATATAGAATTGGAAAACAAACTGATGTGGTCCTTGTCATACAGATTCCATTAAAGTGCTGGATAAAATGTAAAATGGGTAAAAATGTATATACTTAATCAGAAGTCGTGATATATGCTATGAAGGAAGTGTACAGGGTGCTAAGATAGCAAAAGGGAAGGCTTTACTGTGGTTTGGTTCATTAGGAAAAATTTCTCTGATGTAAATGGGAGAACTAACGGAAGAGGAAAACAGTAATGAATTGTGTATTCAATTAATAGTTGTTGAATTAAATTGCAGTTGATCCGTAACCCTTAGGGCACTCACTACATTCTACCTTATATTTGAAACTACATCATATATTAACCTACTATAGTGTAAGCTCTTTGATAACAAGTACCTTATCTACTATACTTTGTGTGTACATGTTAGGCTTTCAGATATTTATTAAATTAATGACCAGTATTGGTAAACAGCCATTAATGAATATTACAAAATCTGTTCTGTTGATTTTAGTTTTTTTTCCCTAATTTAATTTAGAGAGTTGCCTGAGCATTAAGGAAGTTCTTATAGGCGTCAGATACAGAACACTGAGAATTGTATTCCCAGGATCAACTGTGATACACTTTTTGTTTTATTTTTAATAATTTATTGTTAGAGATATAAAAACAGTATTTTAATGTTAGTATTTATTAGGGCTAAAACTATGTAATAATTATTGCATTTGATAAAATGGTTAGGGCAAGTTAGAGATAAAAACTGATAGTTTCCAGCCATCTCCACCATACAACCTCCTACATCTTGTTTACCTCTTTCTGGCATTATGTCTCTGTTCTTCGTTCTGCACTAGATTGTTCTCTCTCACTTTTCACTTATCCATCCCTACCTTATCGCTCTTAATTAATCCTTTTATAGAACTGAAATTGTCACTTTTGTATTGATAATATGTTTTAAAAGATATAAATAGATGAAAAGTGTCTTTTAAAGTGTATTTTTTTAGGATGCATTTTTAAGGCCATTTTTTTATATATGGCTGATTTCTTTATTTTTGAAAGCTTGTATAAACTCATAGAACAGTGTAAACAAACACCTACTTAGAAAACTTTCTGGACATTTTTTTCTTTAAGAGAAAATTTGGCCCTAATCCGGTTAAACAAAAATCTATATTTCATTAAGTATACTATCACTTCATTGATGTGACTAATTGTGTACTTGAAAAAATATGAAGAAAAACTAGAAGTAGGTTAAATTGTTTTTTGATACTTTAAATTGTTCCCTTGAATGTTTCATTTAATAATATGTATCCTAAATTTATCCTTTATCCTGAATTTGCATATCCTAAATATACTTTTTAATTTGAATAGTCTCAGTTCTGAAGTTTTCATCTGTTTAGAAATATATGTAGTTGTGAAATTGTAAAAATTAGTAAAGTATAATCTCATTTTATAGGTTTTGAGTGCAAAGGTAGTTACAAATGCTCGAAGTCCTGGGGCCAAGTGCTATGGCATAGTAACTATGTCTTCAAGCACAGAGGTGTCCAGATGTATTGCACATCTTCATCGCACTGAGCTGCATGGACAACTGATTTCTGTTGAAAAAGTAAGCTTGCCTAACTGTTTATAACAGGTAGGTTACTTTGAGGGCTAGATATTCTCAATTTAAAGATGTTGTACTGGTAGGGGTAGAATTAATTATGCTTTTTATTTTTATGTATTCATTTTTATTTTTTTACTTCTTTGTTTTTCAAATTATCAACCATTAACATTTTTTTATAATCATAAAAATGTAACTTTAAAACAAAGATTCTTTGTTTAAACCTTTCAGGTTAAAGGTGATCCTTCTAAGAAAGAATTGAAGAAAGAAAATGATGAAAAGAGTAGTTCAAGAAGTTCTGGAGACAAAAAAAATATGAGTGATAGAAGTAGCAAGTAAGAATTTTTTTTTGATAAGTACATAGATTTTTTTTGGTACATTGATGAAGTAGTTCTCATTCTGTTTTTTCTTGTGTGGGGTGGTATGGTCAGGACTCAGGCCTCTGTCAAAAAAGAAGAAAAAAGGTCGTCCGAGAAATCGGAAAAAAAAGAAAGCAAGGAGACTAAGAAAATAGAAGGTAAAGATGAGAAGAATGATAATGGATCAAGTGGCCAGACTTCAGAATTGATTAAAAAAAGTGAAGAAAAGAAGCGAATAAGTACGCTATGTACCTTTCTTCTCAATCCCTTTTTAATGCATTCTACAACTTTAGTTTTACAGTCAAAGGAAAAACTTGAGATTATAAACCAAATAAATATTTAAACTTTGTTGTTATGTGTTACTGTTTTAGAAAAGGAGGTCTAACTGGCCTAATTGTTTTCTCTTTTTTACTTTTGGCATCAAAGGTATTCCTACTAAGCCCCTTTACTATTATATGTGGGCTGACTTAAAATGATCATTGATTTATAGCTGTGTAGTTAAATTTTGGAATCTTTTAGGATAACTGAAAATATTTATGGTAGCAAATTAAGCTTTTTCTAAAACCATTGCATTTACATTCTTATAAAATAAGTAGGATATTTCATGTATTGGTTTGTGAATATTTGGCTAAGAATTTGGCATTTTTACATTGTTTTCTTTTTTAATGAAAACTTTTAAGACATTTATTTATCAAATTTTCTTTTAGGTTCAAAGAGTCCTGGGCATATGGTAATACTAGACCAAACGAAAGGAGATCATTGTAGGCCATCAAGAAGAGGAAGATATGAGAAAGTAAGTCTCTGAGAGGGAGGTTTTATACAATTCACCTGTTTCCAAAAAAAGATAATTCAGTATCTCTGGAAACATTTTTGCATATTTCCATGCTAGAAAAACTAAGAGAAAGGGAATGTCATGACTCATTTAAAGTAACCAACTGAACTTGAAAAATAAAACCCCAAATTATTTTAACATCTAGTCCCACTATAATTTTTTTTTTCTGTAGATTCATGGAAGAAGCAAAGAAAAGGAGAGAGCTAGCCTAGATAAAAAAAGGGACAAAGACTACAGAAGGAAGGACATCTTGCCTTTTGAAAAGATGAAGGAACAAAGACTGAGAGAACATTTAGTTCGTTTTGAAAGACTGCGACAAGCGGTGGAACTTCGAAGGTAGAAAAAGTCTATTTTATAGTGTCTTTAACTGTAGGTACATATTTACACTATAGGAAATTGCATTCCCACAGAAAGCTCTTTGCCACTTTTAAGAATTACAGTAAAACCTAATTGTTTAAAATTGCATAGCATTTTACAATTTACAAAGTACTTTTCCATCTGTTATCTCTATCTCAACAGTTCTGTTAGGTCAGTTATGCCCATTATATAATTGAAAAAAATGGAGGCCCAGAGAGGCTAAATGACTCTTCCAATGCCACATTGCTAATGAGTGGCAGAGTCGGGACTCAGACCCAAGTCTTCTGACTCCAAGTCCAATGCTCTTTCCTCTCCAAAGCTGCTGCCATAAAAGATATGACTTTAAAGGAAAAATCGATTTTTGAAATATGATAGTCTCGAGATAAGCTATAGTTCAAATAGTATGTTGACATTTTAGGAAAAATTTATTGTACTTTGGATTAGAGTCCAAGTGAAAGATTTGTCTTATGAACCTTATTTTGTTCAAGTTATATCCCAAAGCAAGAATTCTCATTAAAAGAAACAGAACAAAACAAAATATCTGTTTTTCTGGCAGTAACTCAGCTGGTTACCATGAGTACCAGTTTGCTTTTGTATGTCAGTTTTTGGATTCCACTTAAAGTATTCTTGTGAAAGTTTTTTATAATATAAATTTTGAAGTATTAACCTGTTTGATTGAAAGGTACTTACAAGATTTTATCTATTCATTCACAAGAGTATTAGGAACTACCAGAGATACTTTTAGGAACTTAAATAATACTACGATTGCTACACACTTGACTTAAAGGAAGTAATCCTTGCATTACTGAAATCAATTTCCCTTTTTTTTGATGAAGTACAAATATGCCGAGCTTCCTTTTTGATGACAGGTTGAGAGGAGCATGAGAGTGGAAGCTTCTAGAGCAACAGTTCTCAAAACCATCAGACCCACACCCCATTTATATAAAAAAAGTTGCAGTACCCTGTTTATTCTGAAATGAAATTGATATATAATAAACCTACCTATATAAGTAATTTCCAAAAAAATAAATGTAATGCCTTATCTCTAAAGGAAAAATGAAAGTAATTTATAATGAAGCATATATTCCAGATGTGAATGTTTAGGCATGACTCTCCAGAAGACTAATGAAGTAGTCACATGTTCGTACCCCTCTCTTAGACGCAATGAAAATGTGAAAGCTACAAATATAGACTGATACTGGTGTGTCATATTGGTGAGTCAAAGACCAGGAGTGGTATTGACATTATGACATGATTTCTGAAATGGTAAACAACTCTTGGTGAAGTTCTCAAAGTATAACTTTCCCTTTATATACAGGGAGTTGCATTTCTGGAAATTATAGTGTATATAAAACCATGTGAAAGCAAACAAACCAACCTAGCATTTATTAAAAATGAGTTAAGTTCTAGGCTTAGATTTTTTAAAGGTGGTTTTTTTTTTTTTAATGACATAAATGTTCATTATGTCATTTGAAAGATATTAGGAGTGTTGGACAGTTCTTTTGTTGTGCAGGACTATCCTATGCATCATAAGATATTTAAGAATCCTTGGTCTCTACTCAGTAAATGCTGGTAACAGCCCCATACTCACTGTGATAAATAAAAATGCCCCTCAGATTTCCATGGGGGCAGTATTGACCCATCAAAAGCCATTAGGTTGCTAGAGGAAGACATACTGATAGACAAAGTGCACTGAGTACTTAGAGTGAGGAAATTAAAAGTCTAATACAATAACTTAATTCAGTTTAGCAAACATTTGGAGTACTTCCTGACTCAAAAATGCATTATTATCCAGAGACATCTATTGTGGGCCAGTGACCACTCAAAAAAAGCCTTAAGGACCATCCTTATATTATATATAGCATCTACGTGTTCATGCTACAGTTCATGTTGATGAATGTGACCCCAAGTCATCCAGTTAAGGTATACCTTGTTTAAAGAGATAGAATACTAGATACTAGAAATTTTTCTATCAAAAATAATAGAAGTTGTACTTTTATAAATTCATATATGTAGAAGAAATTCATATGTGTAGAATATATCCTTTTTAAAATGTCAATTAATGGGCTACTATTATAGTGGGATTTTTATTTAAACAGGAATCGTCTAAGAGACAACTATTCTATAAAATTCAGTGGCTCAGTTGACAGTCCTAATAAATAAGTGACAGTTGTTGGAGTCTGTTTAAAGTTTTGAGTTCTCTTTCCAATTATATTAAAACTACTTAGATTGAGTTAAAGTTTAAAATTGCCAATCTCAAGAAAAAGTTCAAATTCAAAAGCTATTCTCTTTCACACAGTGCTAGCATAATTTAAGTATTTCTAAATACTGATTTTTGTTAGACGAAGAGAGATTGCAGAAAGAGAGCGTCGAGAGCGAGAACGCATTAGAATAATTCATGAACGGGAAGAACGGGAACGCTTACAGAGAGAGAGAGAGCGCCTAGAAATTGAAAGGCAAAAACTAGAGAGAGAGAGAATGGAACGCGAACGCTTGGAAAGGGAACGCATTCGTATTGAACAGGTGCAGTCAGAAAATCTTTTCATCTTAAATAACTGACCTTTTTCAAACCCTGTGATTTTTGCTCTAAAATTTGCTTTACCTTCGTAAAGCTTACATAGAATGAGTTCAGCTGAGGATCATTTATTAAGTGTCCCTGAAAGATAACAATGAATTTGGTGCTAGTTAAATATACATTAAGAAGTGACTTTGTTCTAGCCAATTGGTAATAACCTGAATTCTGCAATATCATGGCAGCCTAATAGTCTGAGCATAGGACTATGAGTCCAGAGTAGTTGTAATCCAGGCTCTGTCACCATCCCAATCTTAGAAAATAATAACTATTTCCTTATATATTACAGTGGGAATGATTTCCCCAAGGCTGGAAGGAAATAATGCCTCTCTCTGCAGAATTGCATCCAAGGTTTTAAGGCACTTAGTGTCCATACATATTAAGAACTTGTATTTCTAATTCCCTGTAGATGCCTTTATTGTAACTAATGATTAAACTAAATCTGACCTTCCCAATTACTTGCCAGTTTTCACCACCCAGTCTCTGTTATTTTTAATGTTGCAGAATAATAGCCATAGCCTAGATTACTGATTCCTAAAGTCAATTTTTTTTTTATGTATTTGTCCCAAGTATGTGTTTTGCCTGTTCCTTGTCTGTGATGGTTTCTTAATGACAGGTTGTATATATACTTACCTTATGTTTTCATTTTGCATTGGTTGGTTCTTCCTTCTATGTTGTCTGAAGGAACGTCGTAAGGAAGCGGAACGTATTGCTCGAGAACGAGAGGAACTGAGACGGCAACAGCAGCAGCTTCGTTATGAACAAGAAAAAAGGAATTCTTTGAAACGCCCACGCGATGTAGATCATAGGTAGTTGCTTGCTTGCTTCTTTTACAGTTACACTTATTCCTTTCAAGCCGAAACTAACTAGAGAACTAGCAAGTAGAGAGAGGCAACTCTCACTGGAATAAGAGGTCATGGGCTGGGAATGATTGCAGTACTGGAGTGGACCTAGTGCATTGTCAAGTAGGAAAAATCTACTCTTCTTTCTCTTTTTCCTTCCTAATGCCAAATGTTTTTCCATTATGACTGGAAATACATGGATATAGTAGGCTTCAGTGATGGTTCTCAAACTCAGGCCCATTTTCAAAATTCTTACAGGGTAATGCAGATAGTACAAAAAATGGAAATCACAAAGTTAGGAAGATGTAAATATAGACTCTGTTGTGTGCTTGCATTTATGCTTCACAATAGATTTCAAAAATATATAGTCATTTAATTTTCTTAATATAAATTCTGTGAGATTTAATTGATTGTGTTGAGTAATAGGTGGAATGAATGAATTGTGTTTGGGATTTACCTTTTCCCTTTCCAAAGTTGAGTGTAACTGTAAAGGTTGTATACTGTTAGTTAGAATTTTACTATAAAATGGTATCAGGTATTTTATTTGTCTTTTCAGTCTAATAATTTTAAAACAGACAAATTTTTAACTATTTTCTCTCCTGTGAAATTCTTCTAACACTATATGACTTTACATAATTTAATAATTTGTTGCTAGCTTGGTCTTGTAACAGAATGTTTTATGTCTTGAGTTTATTAGCCCTCTGTATCCACAGTTTCTATCATGTGGTATGTATGGCTCCAAGCAGCTGTTGTTTATTATAATACTAATTTATATAAATGAGCAAATGTTTCTCTTTAAGGCGAGATGATCCTTACTGGAGCGAGAATAAAAAGTTGTCTCTAGATACAGATGCACGATTCGGCCATGGATCTGACTACTCTCGCCAGCAGAACAGATTTAATGACTTTGATCACAGGGAGAGGGGCAGATTTCCTGAGAGTTCAACAGTACAGTCTTCATCTTTTGAAAGGTAAATAGACACGTTGAAAATTGTATGTAGTATGTGAGCCTCGCTAGTGATAGCTTTGGTTCTCTATTGAAATCTTAATTAAAAAGTACAGGTCAGAATTGAGTCTTCAGAACAAATCATATGTTTGGTTTTTGTTTTTGTTAATGGGAATATGATTCACTATTCAAGATAAGTTTAATAGGCCACCAAGGTTAAGTGAGTTGGCTTTATCTTCTTAACCTTTAAAACTAAATGGCAATAGTACTGTTAGCTTTGGATGTGCCTCAGTTGTTAAGAGCAGTAAAATATCCTTCAGGTTAGTAGTGACTTAATGCTAAAAAACCAACCTTCATGCCAGACCGTTATCTCAATTTAAAAGAATATGGGTCATTATAATCAATAATTGTGGGTTTTTTGGTGGCTTTGCCTTAAGTTAATTTTTTACAGAAGCTGTAATTGTAGATTACACAAATAAAGTTAGATGAATAAGGCCAAGTGAGTACTTTTCAGGACCTGTGTTCTTTTTTTGGATAATCAATAGGCGAGAACGCTTTGTTGGTCAAAGTGAAGGGAAAAAAACACGTCCTACTGCACGAAGAGAAGATCCTGGTTTTGAAAGATATCCCAAAAATTTCAGTGATTCCAGAAGAAACGAGCCTCCACCACCAAGAAATGAACTTAGAGAAACAGACAGGCGAGAAGTACGAGGGGAACGAGATGAAAGGAGAACTGTGATCATTCATGACAGGCCTGATATCACTCACCCTAGACATCCTCGAGAAGCAGGGCCCAATCCATCTAGACCAACCACCTGGAAAAGTGAAGGAGGCATGTCCAACGACAAACGGGAAGCAAGGTATTCGTGTAGTTTCTGATGCCTAGCTAGTGGTATGTAATGCATTTGGGTTTTAAAAAAAAAGTTATAATAGAATTTTGATCATATATGTTTTGGGGTTTTGTTTAACAGAGTTGAAAGGCCAGAACGATCTGGAAGAGAAGTTTCAGGACACAGTGTAAGAGGGGCTCCCCCTGGGAGTCGCAGTAACGCTTCGGGCTATGGAAACAGAGACGGAGACAGAGTCATCACAGACCGAGGAAGTGGAGCACAGGTAAATGCTTATGAAGGTTGATTCTGAACTCTTCAGAAATAATTTTAGAGGACTTACTTTGATGTGGCCTAGATATTTGGATTAGAATGATCGGGAGACCAGTTTCCTGTAAAAGATCTTAATATTTCTCATATTCTCCTGTCAGTTGAACATCAGTAGTATAAAGAAGTAGGATACTAGCCCTGTAATTCCCGTTCTGTTTTTTATTAAACTTACTGCTGAAATTTGAGAATTGTTGTATTTGGTAGATAAGCCTTCTTGATGACGTTAGTTTTATTTCTTTTTAAGTAACTGAGGCTTTCAAACTGTGTGGGAAATGTTTGGCTCCTACTTGAGTTTCTGTTTCACTTATTCTTTTTTTTTTTAAGTACTCTCCTTTCTCTCATACTTTAATGAGTAGCTTAAACAGGGGTCCCAAACTCCAAGCCCGCAGACAGATACTGGTCCATGGCCTGTTAGAAACCAGACCCCACAGCAGGAGGTGAGCGGCAGGTGAGGGAGCACAGCTTCATCTGTATTTGCAGCTGCTCCCCAGCACTAGCATCACTGCCTCAGCTTCACCTCAGATCATCAGGCATTAGATTCTCATAGAAGCACTGGTCCCTGTTGCCAGAAAGGTTGGGGACCGCTGGCTTAAACTGTAGAACTGAAATAAAACTTTTGTCTCTTTTTTGTTCTTTTATTTCTAAGGGTAGGTAAGTGGAATATTCTATATTTTTGCATCTTACCCTTTATTGATTTGAATCTTGTACAAGTTAATGAACCTGGGCAAAGTATCTTCCTCTCTTAAGCAACTATAATGAGCAAAAACCTTTTACCTAATTTGAAAGCATTCTCTTGGTGAAATACTGATACATGGATTGACTGCACATACAGAATATCATCTTAAATTAGATACAAAAAAGAATTCTGAAATGTATGTTTGTATCCATTCTTCAGCCTGCATTATACTCTGATGTTTTGTATTTGAATACATACTAGGTTTTATAAGAACATTTTTTTACTACTTGTTTAATCCCTTGGGCTTCCAGCTAGTACCACTATACGCTTTCCACTTCATCCAGAGCATGTATGAAACAGATTTGGGCCTGATAGCATTTTAAGCTTTAATGTTTCTAATAAGTAGAAATGTTCAGAAGATCAGTTCATTGAGCTGTGTTACCTGAACAGAACTTAAAGACTGGGTTTATAATCCAGATATTCTGCCTTACTTAGAGTAAAGTTTAAGGGCAGTCTCATAGACTAGCCCCCTGCATTCAGATATACTTTTAGGAAAGGTGTCCTGAGCAAGAGATCTTTCTCTCTCAAAAATTCTGTTTTTCATAATGTAAGTCTATAAGTTCTGCCAGTATTATCTCTCTAGGTACCTTTAGCTTTAATATCTGTAGACTGAGTATCATAACTTAACTCTTCTTAGCTCCTTGGTTCTATGCCTTTTTTTCTTTGAACTCAGTACTGTTTTTCATGGCTGTACGACCTTTTAAGAGCCATAACACTAACTAGTACTCTGTAAAATCAAGATGCCCAATCCTGTTTCTGTGTGCTGTGTACATTCTGATTTGTCTTCAGGTTTTGACCTCTCACCATGTCTTCTTACATATATACATATATTCAGGCTTTATATATAGATCCAGAAATATTCAAGTGTTAAAAAGTGCATGGGTGCTAGACGATGTAGAAATAGAAATTACAGTGCTGAATCATTTCCTCCATACCCTAACCTGAAGCCCCTCAGTGCAAGATAGATGGAAACCCTTTTTATTCATCCTTTTGTCTTCTCAGACATCTTACTGATTTGCTTCTGATTAAAGGCACACCAGCATAAGTAAATTGGTGTGAGGCTGAGGGTGTCATGACTTTCCTTTTAATATGCTGCTCTTTAGCACTATCCTGAAGAACGACATGTGGTCGAACGCCATGGACGGGACACAAGTGGACCAAGGAAAGAGTGGCATGGTCCACCTTCTCAAGGACCTGGCTATCATGATGCAAGGCGAATGGGTGATGGCCGGACAGGGGCAGGCATGATAAACCAGCATGCAAGGTATGTAACTAATCAGTTCAGACTTTTCCGCCAGCACACAGGCACACCTTTATCCTTTCCTTAAAGGTCATTATAGCTTCTGAGAGATTGGATTACACCAATCCTAGGTCTGACCAAACATTTCCCCATAGTACCTCAAAGTCTCCAGATTTTATGCAGGGCATCTGATTAATTTTTAATTTGTTTATATTCTTCATTGTAAATTAATTGATTATCATTCTTGCATATTGATCTAGATATAGGTATGTATATGTAAGTCTGTCAGAATCCAGTAGATGATGAACATTAACTTCAAGTTAGAACCATCTTCTTATTTACTACCTACCATTCCTAAAATTCCTGGAAAGGAAGAACACTGAAAGTATCCAGCTTCCTCTCTTTTCGGATAACTAGATAGCTTTTGGACATTCAGCTCAAAGCCTGTTCATATGTTAAGAGGCGAGCTTTATTTTCTCTTCACACCAATATTCATTGTGGCCCTTCAGCTGGCAAGTCTTTGTCCTGTCCCTCTCTTCCATGTCCTTTCTTTCTCATTCCCCTGTCTTAGAAGAAATACTGGCTTGGCTTAGTAACCCAAGTAACTACTATTGGTCACTTCTGCCATCAAGCTTGAGGGAGTGTTTATATTTGTGCCTGCACAGCCTCATCACTCATTCTGTCTTTGGTTTTAAAGGTCACTAGTGCCTTTGTTTCTTAATAAATATAGATTTCTTTATTTTCTTAATTCTCGAGCTTCTCATTGTTTAAGCACTATTTCCTACCATTGCTTTTCCATTTTTTGAGACACTGCTTTTTTTCTAATGCACCATAAATTTCTTTCTCCCTTTTAAAATTTCTTTTGCTGGCTCCTTCAAATGGTTGAACTTTGGACACGACTCTTTATTTTTAGCTCTATATGGTGATTTCCATGTAGATGCATAAATACAAGGTCACAGGCAAACTCATTCCTCTCCTGTTTCAGACCTCATGTCCCAGTTGTTGCCTCTAGCTTTTAATTTACCAGTGCCACTATGCATCTCATTCACCTCGACTGGAAAACCACAGACCTCATCTTATTATATCAATTTATAAGTGCGGTTCAGTTTTTTAAAAAAATATTTGTAATAGCTGTGCTTTATTCCTCATTTCAGCTTCTATCTGGTCTTCCCAAATTAGTCTTTTCCTGCTCCAGCAATCATGCTATTTCTTAATTTTTGTTATACCATTTACTTGCTCCGAAACCACAAGCAGCTTCTCTCGGTCACAGGATCTAATCCAGATTCCTTAGCCCGTTAGACCTTTTCTTAATCTGGTTTTATTCTCCTTAAAAGCATTTCTCTATGGGTTTTTATCTCCCAAATTTGTTGCAAGGTTTTTGGTGGGTCTTTATCACTCAGTACCTACTATGTTGCATTATACATATAAAAAAATTCTTGAATAATGTTTTCTAGCTCAAAGGTTCAAGTTCCTAGTTGATGCTGATCTGGGGACCACACTTTGATAACCACTGCTCCCGTCCATTCATATGCATACCATTAAGTGGCTTACTAAGAGGCAAATTTACCTACCCAAGTTCAAATCTTTCCTCCACTGTTTATTGGCTCTGTGATCTTGGACAAATTACTTAACCTCCAGATCTCAACTTTTTCATCCTTAAAGTGGTGTTAGTAATGGTATGTACCTCACAGGACTGTTCAAAACCATAAATTATTTAATATGGGTAAAGCGCAAAGAATAGTGCCTGATAAATTATAAGTACTTTGTAGATATAAACTAATTATTTGTTCTTTTGTTTGCTGACTTTTCTTTTAAACCTTTTTCAGTAATGCATCCCCAATTAATAGAATTGTACAAATCAGTGGCAATTCCATGCCAAGAGGAAGTGGCTCTGGATTTAAGCCATTTAAGGGCGGACCTCCAAGACGATTCTGAAAATTAACTCTCTGCCATGGTTTCAAGATAATTTATTGAAATCTCCTGTAAACTTTACTTGACTACTTACGAAGAGGACCTCTGACTTGCTTGAGAGTTCTGTCGGACTTTTCTTTTTTTCTCCTTTTTTAAAATTTAACATGATTGCTTTTCTCAATTTTGGAGAAGATGTTTAAATAGTTCTGTTGTAACTTTTAATAGTTTTGTGTATCATTCAACTTTTTTTTCTTGCAGCACCAAGACATTTGAAAAGATTGGAATTAAAACCATTTTGTTTAACGCTGTGTGAATATAAAGAGTAGTTTGCAGCTGTGTGGTAGTAGTTTAATTTGCGGCACTAGCTCTGTGGTATCAGGAACTAGAGTTACTTCTTGTCACCAAGCATTTTCAGCCTCCATTTTGAAGGCTGTCTAAGCTTAAAAAGTCTGCTGTCTAATTTTTAGAGAATAAGATTGTTCTTTGCATTTCTGAGTATTATGTAACCTATTTTTGCAGAAGGTACTGTTACATTAAGTGCATCTGTGTATCCTGGTTTTAAAAAATGTACTCTTTTTGAAATAAACCTTCATATTCTGTATAGTTGCTAAAGCGTTGAGAACCTTTTTAATTGTAAAATGAGAACTGATTTTCAGTTTAGTGTAGCAGCGCACTTGTTCAGGTTTGCATGGTATGAAGCCAAATAGATTAATGAAACCTTGGCCATGAGGTTTGTATCACTGAGGTTCTTAGACTGAGTTGTGCAGGTAAGTGCACTTTTAGGTAATCTGTACTGTTTGATGGATAAATTCCATCTCTGGGGATTATGTGGGTATTAATGTTTCCATGTTCCCAACTATGTTGAGAAATGGAAAAAACCCAGGTTCTAGATTGGTGAATCAGTTGGGTTTTGTAAATACTTGTATGTGGGAAGGCATTGTTGTCGCTGTGAAAATAAAAATCCACACCTGGAAGTGTATGTGTCTTTGTTTCCAGCACTTTAGGTATTAGTCGTCCAGCCCTTTCTGGAGTTGAACCCAAAGTAATTGACTAGGTTTAGAGTTATAAAACGGTAGTTTTTTGGTCTTTTGTTCCTAGGAAATAAGTCTGCCTTTGACTGTTCACCTTAGTAGCTTGGCGTTCTGTTGAAATGTTGGCAATTTCACCACTAATCTTATGGCTTTTTTTTTTTTTAAGGCATCTTTTCTAGGAAAGCCATTCAAGGTAAATTATGAATACTGCTTCTTAAAGCCTCCAGTATTCCTTTATATAAATCAGTGATGAATAATCCAAATGGTCTAGCTTAGCGGTCCCCAACGTTTTTGGCACCAGGGACCAGTGCTCCTATGAGAGTCTAAGGCCTGATGACTTGAGGTGGTGGTGCTAGCGGCTGCAAATACAGATGAAGTTTTGCTTACCTGCCACTCACCTCCTGCTTTGTGGCTCAGTTTCTAACAAGCCACGGGCCAGTACCGGTCCATAGCCCGGTGGTTGGTGACCCCTGGTCTAGATTCTTGGTAAATTAAGCAGTCTGTATGTTCTTACAGACTGAAAGATGGGAACAAAGGATTGCTGAGGTCAACTTTTGATTTGAGGAGTCTGTGTAGAACTTGCAAATGTTACTGGGTAGATATGGTTGTGCCCAGGAGATGGCTCAGACTTCCAAGTGCTGTTGGCAGGCATGTACCCTGGTCTTGGGCCCTTTGGGGAACTGGCACTTGCTGTATTGCTCTGGATTTCATAACCTTTTCTGCCCTTCCCAGTTCTACAACTGTCGGGAGCAGGGGTGTGTGTGTGTGTGTGTGTGTGTGTGTGTCTATTTTATTACCTCATTCCCACACTTTGTAGAATAGCACAGTAGAATCCTCAGCATGGGGTTGAACGAACTTCAGCTCTGCATCTCTTTGCGACTTTGGGTCATTATGTCGCTTCTAGTCTGTTTCCTCATTTGTAGAGTGAGACTCTCACAAGGGATTTCACATTTGCTAACTTGCTAAGCACTTTGTATGCTAGGCAATGTGCTAAGCATTTTAAGTGCATTTGCTTGCCTAATACTCAGAAGAATTCTGCTAGCCATAGGTAACAATTACTGTCCCACGCATTTTTCAGATGGGTATCTGAAAAATGACCTGCTCTTGAAAAAGCTATACCGTAGCAACCTGAGGAAACTATAATTAACTACGTTGTCTATGGACTGTTGTACTCATTAGTGTAAGTGTAGAAAAATTGGAGCAAATCAAAGATCCAGTTTTCTGACAAAACTACCTTCTGAAATGTTGGCATTGCGGTTGGGAATACTCTCAAGATTTGGGGGCACCAGTTAGTAGAGATCTGGCTGGCTAAGGTTCAGTAGTGAAAACCAAGTTTAGAGATTTTATAAAGGAAGATAGGTCTCTTAAAACCAAAAGAGAGGAAATTTTGGTATTCTCCATATACTGGATGAGCAATCTAAAAGTTTCACCGTAATGTAGAAGGTTTCAGTGATTTAGGAGCAACAGATACAGTAGTTCAAGAAAGCTTGGGCAAGACACTGAAGTCAGAAATGATACATACCAAAAATAATTGTAAAAGAAAAAAGCTTCAGAATTACAAGAAAAAAATTCTAAGCTCCTAAATATGTAAAGTTAAAAGAAAATTAAAAATCCCTTCTGCCTGAATTTATAGCCCTTGCTAGATTGTCACGTAACTCAGTAGCTGCATACTTAAGCCAGTCCCAACAAATACTTACTGGATCCTTATGGGGAAAAAAAGTCAGATCACTTGCATTCTTTATAAAGAACCTCATCTAATCCAACTCATAACAAAAGGTGAATCTTACCCAATACCTCCAATGAATGCTTGATTAGCATTCCTCTCAAGCACTTCTAGTTTAACATGTTCAATTACCCACCCGCCTACCCCCAAATAGGCTAATCCTCATAAATATTTAGGTTCTGTTCTCAAGTCAATAAGGCAACTATACATAAAATTTTTTCCTACATCTCTTAAAATGTATTAGTCAATAAATACTGCTTATTTTACCTGAAACACTATTTTCTAAAATCCTTAAGTGCTTTCTATAAGATAAGCTATTTTTCTCTTTTCTGCTATACTCAGGCTTAAGGATCAGATTTCATATAGTTAATTTTCACTTAAATATTCCGTACCAATCACTTTATATCTACACCACCACACCTCATTATTTTTCTCTGCTTTAAACCCTCTTAATATCTTTCCATCTCGGAATAAATGCAAAGCCTCTGGGGTGCCCTACTTGCCTCCTTGCCTCCTCTTCGTGCTCACTTTGTTTCTGTCATATTGATCTCCTGTTTCTTGAATACAGCATCCCATCTCTAGCCTTTGTATTTGATGATTCCTCGATGTGGAATGCTCTTTCCCCAGACATCTGCATATCTCCAGATCTTGGCTAAAGGGTGATTTTCTCAGTGATGCCTTCCCTGATACTTAAAACTGTCACACTCTTACTCCACCCTCAGTATTCCCCACTCCACCTTCCTATTGGACCTACTTATTATCTCTTCCTACTCAGATGTAAGCTCCAGGAGGATAAGTTTTTGTCTTTTTTTTTTTTCCCCACACCCACATACCCACAACATCGCACACAGAAGACACACAAAAATATGTGGAAAAAAGAAAAACATGGAGAAGACACAAAATTTATACAACAGGGGTAGAGGCACAAAAATCGGAGAAAAATGTCTCGGGGGGCTCAAAAAAGGGTCTCTATTTTATTTTGAAATTGCATTGATGTAACAAACACTTCTAAGATTGATTATTTATGAGTAACAGTATCTACTGAAAATTAAGGTGAGGACTTGGCAATGTCACCCCTTGTGGCAGCCCCCAGTAAAAAAAAAAAATAGGACTATTTAGGGACAGACTGCCCAGAATATGAGATAGTCCTAATTCTGGGGCTCTCACTCCCTGAGGGGAGATACCTGCTTAGGAAATCACCTTTGCCCCAGTGCCATGCTCAATCATATTTTGCTTCTCACTTGGATTTGCCAGCAGGGTTAGGAAACAAGTATGAAAGATCAGTAGTTAAATTTTCATCAGTTTATTGGAGACTAAGCCCAAGCAATAACTAGTCATTTGGATGGGGACAGTTTTCTTTCTCTTAATAAGTTTCTAGTGACCATCAACATATTAATTCATTAATTTATCATTATATTCAGTCAAGCATTTGGGATATGAACAGGAAACATACTGTGACAAGATAACGGTGCATCCCTCTAGTATATGATAAGATTAAAAATTTAGAAAACGTAAGGAACAGCCCTTTAAAATATACTAGCTTTCCTAAAACTATTTTATACCTATTAGTTTATTTAAATACTTCCTGGTCCCTCTTGTTCCTAGCTCTCTGGTCTCAGAGAAAGGCAGCCTGATTGGATCTATGCCACCTTGTGTACATCTCTTCACTACCACTAAACTACTCTAATAATTCAAACTTGGGCCAGATTACATTACAGGGAAGGCCCTCACTTCTGGAACAACTTGCGGGGTGGTCCAGTCTAAAGATCATAGGCTTAGGAATATACAGGAATTGGGAGTTCAAAGGCCAGTTGTGCAATTTACTAGAAGTGTGCAATTATGGGCAATTTATCCATAGGTCTAGGATACTAAGAGCAGCTTGTCTTACCTGGCAGGGCTGTTGTAAGGATTTAAACGGGAAAATATGCGTGGAGTAGTGGAAAAATTCCACTCGTTATTTCTCTTGGCAAGTTATGCCTTCTGGTTTTAAGACAAAAGAAAAACTTTATTTGTAAAGGTTGCTGGTGAAATAGAGAACTGGTAACAGCTGTTGTACAGGACAAAATCTAAGGTCTAACTGGATGAGATAAGGCTGCAGTTCTCAAGCCTGGGCCCTAACCCCAAGCATTCATGAATGGGGCGTAGGCATATTTTCCCACAAAAGTTTCCCTAGAGGATTCCATATGTACAACCAGGTTTGAGAATCACTACAGAGATAAAGCTCAGAGTAGGTAGGACCAAATGTCCTTTGAAGAGCAGCTGGGAATTTTAGGTAGTAGAATTTTCCTTATCACTGCTTCAACGCATGTCGTTTAGTTTTAGAAACCCCGTCTTATGCCAGTGGGATGAAATGCTCTGATTAATGTAATTTTCTAGGTAACTGATTATTAATAACTCGATATAGTTGAACCATTTGGGGTGGGGGAAGGGGAACCTCTACATCAGCTTTAGGCACTTGTGTCCAGAGCTTTGAGAATTGTCCTGGTTGAGCTGTGAAATATTAATAGTATATTATTTAGATAAGCAGTACTTTTTTTTTTTCATCTTATTAACTAGAGCATCACCCTTGAAAAGGGTTTAGAACGGTTATAGCCAGACCCAAGATTAAGAAATGAGATAAAGAGTTAGAAGGTCTTGAGTCAGACTGATCCTACTATCTGGAGCATGTAATTTAACCTTTATGGATTCCGATTTCTTTATCCATAGTTTTATGACCTTATGATTCCTACTGTCTAACATAATAAAAATTCAAAGTATAGGAAATTGATCATTCTAATCAATTACAGGAAACTAAAGGGAAAAAAATCTTGTCGCATAGTAAGGTAACTAATATTTCAAGCTTACTATGTGTCAGGCTTGTTAAATGTCATCACAGAAGTTACTATTAATTGACCACCTACCATGTGCTAGGCATTGTACAATTTACACACATTAACTCAGTTTTAACAACAAACTTATGATTAACATGTAGGTACTATTATTATTTGCAGTTTACATGTGTGACTAATAAGGAACAGTTTGCCTCAAATCATAAAGATAGCATGTGATGGAACCAAGACTCAAACATAGGTACATACTTATAAGAACATCAAGCCATTTCATCCAGTAGAATATGACTAGTAGAATATATAATATATTTGATACCACAGTAACATATCCTCCATAGGACAAATTTAACTTCTGTATTAAGCATTTCCTTTGTTTTTTTCTTTAATTTTAAAATAAAGTTTTTAAAAGATATGACAATTTGGTAAAATATTTTTGTATCAACAAATTTGCACTTACCAAGCAAAACTAATTATACTTTCTAGTTTTCTGTTTAACTATTTTAAAAACTTAAACATAAAATCTCTAAGTGGGCACATAGAATGACAGAAATGAAGTACCTAAAGTTCCAGTTTTTAGTGTATGTGTCATATATTTTGCTAAATTTATATCTAAGTAGTTATCTTGTTTGATGCTATTATAAATGGAATTTTTAAAAATTCAGTTTTCAACTGTTCATTGCTAG
>NW_011888866.1:5521330-5561322 GCF_000151845.1 Pteropus vampyrus
ATCAGGTATATATTAGGAATACTGCCTTCCAATCTGTGGCCTGCCTTTTCATTTTCTTAATGGTATCATTTGAAGTCTAGATTTTAGTTTTGATGAAATTCAGTTTATCAGCTTTTTTCTTTCAAAATTCCTGAATATTTTTGTCCTAAGAAATTTTTGCCTACCCCAAGATCACATAGGTTTTCCTCTTGTTTTATTCTAAAACTGTTATAGCTTTAGCTTTTACATTTAGATAAAATTTATTCAAGTTGATTTATGTGTGGCACAAATTAAAGGTTGAGGAACATTTTCTTCTATATGGATAGCCAGTTTTTCCAGTATAATTTGTTGAAAAGACTATCTTTTCTCCCATTTAATTACCTTAGCACCTTTTTGTTTGTTTTAAATCAATTTACCCTATATGTGTGAATCTACTTCTGGACTTTATTCTGTTCCATTGATCTGTATGTCTATATCTTCACCAATACCTCACTGTCTAGATTACAGTAGCTCTATATTGTCTTGAAATCAGGTAACATTAACTCCTCCAATGTTGTTATGTTTTTCAAAATTTTTCTGGCTAATCTTTTTATATAAGTTTTAAAATCAGCTTACTAATTTCTACAAGAAAAGTTTGCTGAGATTTTGAGTGTGTTGAAAATATAGATAAATTTGGGGAGAACTGACATTAACAAACAATATTGAATTTTTCAATCCATAATTGGTATATCTCTTCATTTATTAGGCCTTCTTTAATATTTCTCAGCAATGTATGTATTATAATTTTCATTATGTAGATTAACCATTTTTGTTAAATTTGTCCCTAAGTATTTAATATTTATGGTACTATTATAAATGGTATTTAAATGTTTTTATTGTTCATTGCTAGTACAAAGAAACATAATTTTTGTATATTGACCCTTGTATCATGTGACTTTGTTAAATTCACTTATTAATTCTACTAGTTTTATGTAGATGTCTCAGGGTTTTCCATGTACACCATCATGCCTTCTGAAAAAAAAGCAGTATATCTTCCTTACCAGTGTAAACGCCCTTTCCCCGCTTGCCTTTTTGCAGTGGCTTGTATCTCCAATAGAATGTCAAGTAGGTGTAGTGAGGGCAGACATTCTTGCATAGTTCCCAATTTTAGGGGAAAAGCATTTTAGTCTTCCCTCATTAAGTGTGATGTCAACTGTTTTTCATTTATACCCTTTATGAGGTTGAAGAAGTTCCGTTTTATTCCTAACATGCTAATAGTTTTTATTACAAGTCAGTATGGAATTCTGTCAAATGCTTTTTTCTGTGTCTATTGAGGTGATCATATGGGTTTTCCCCTTCATTCTGTTAATACGGTGAATTACATTGATAATGAATGTTAAATCAACTTTGCATACCAAGGAAAATTCCTACTTGGTTATGATGTATGTTATATATAATCATATATATGATGTTCATATATACATATGAATTATATTTAGTAAAATTTTTCAAAACTGCTTTATTGAGATATAATTCATGCACCATACACTTTATCCACTAAAAGTGTACAACACTTAAAACTCCTCATTTAAAGTTCTTGGCTTGATTTAAAAAATCCCTAGTCTGTTATTAACAATCTGTTATAATTTATGGACTGTCTATTATGTATATGACCCTTTTTGTATTTAATTTTTACAATTTTGAGAGGTAGAAATTATTCCATTTTAGAGATTAGAAAACAGGCTGTGCAGAATTAACTTGATCTAGGACTAAAAAGTACAAAAAGGGCTAATAGGCCCAATTTTGAAGATTTCTGCAGGGTTTAAAACATATGTGACTTAAAAAGTCTAGAGTCAGAATTTGAACACAGACGCAGCTTGGACTTATCTGTCCCCTTCCAGGTATATTTGTGAGGGCAGGCTCTGGAGTCAGACTACTTGACTTCAAATCTCAGCTACAATAAATTAATAGGTGCCTGCTTCATAGGATAATGTAAAGTAAGGAAAAAGACCCTGTGAGAAGGCTGTGAAATGGGAGAACAATGTTGTATACCTTAGTTTTGTTGAGGCTGCTGTTCCCCATGAGTCATTCCATTGGCTCTAGGAAGATTCAGGGTGGTACCCAGGGAAAATCAGAGAGGAGGGGTGGATAAACGGTTAAGGAGTTTAGTTCCAAGTACATAACTTTTAAGCTAAAGGAGAAAACTGATTCGATAATCCAGCTCACTTACCTTATTTTAAAGCACAGGTAAGCAATAACTATAATATGTACGTATTAAAAAAAATTCCTGTAAATAGATATTTGAGTTCATTTAAAGTACTAGTGAAAATAGTTCATTTAAGGTACTCAAGAAAATCAAGACACATGATCTGTGTCCTTAAAAGGCTCACAATCTAAAGTGCTACAATGAGGGGCAGTCAGCAAAACACTGTGGAATGATTAATTCTGCTGAGAGGGCTGGGGAGTCTAAAACTTTCACAGAGAAATGTCATATATTAGCTGGTTTGGACATTAGATTGTTGACAAAGACTTTACATTAAGGTTGGCTTGGTGTAAAGAGAAAATGATCCCTTCTCAGCTCTTTCTAACTTAAGTCCTCCAAGAGGATGAAAATATCAGATACATCAAGTCTACCATTGGGATCAGGTAGTTAATCTAGTATATGGTCTAGAGTTCATTGTTTCTTTATTCACAGCCTAGGGTGTGTGTGTGGGGGAGGGGGAATTTATCTTTATCAAGAGTTGGCCAAGTATATTGATTTAATCCTTTGTAAATTTGAATCAACATATCAATTCCCCATTTCCCCACTCATTTTAAATTTATAAGAAGTAGCTTAATGAGGTGAATATACATAGCAGAAAGACTGTTTGGTCTAAATATCAAAGTTTATTGAAATAAAATATAATCTATAATAAAAAATACTAAGGGTATTATCACTGGTTACAGTTTTTAGTAACAAGAAATCCAACATTTTAATCCAAGAATGACACCATCCTTGTGTACAGTAACAAACATGAAATTAAATGTTGAATAATACTGAATAATTCTGTCAGAAACATTTTAAACTAATATGTTCAATATGCTTTTTTAAGGAAAATCTTCCAAAAGTGAAAAATTTGAAACTTATTTAAGATATAGTTTTTAGAATTAAATAGTTTTAACATAATTAGCATTTAAGACAATAACTTTTTTCCTAGCAATTCATTTCAATCCTAAGATGGGTAGTTGCTTTAAAATCTATATTAAAAAATGTATTTCAGTGCTCTTTCCTATCAATCTCTAGAGATGCTATTATTCTTAAACTGGAATTAAAGCTGGTCATAAAGCAAAACATAAATTATTTCAGAAGTAGAAAGGGCATTAAAATAGTAAAAGGAAGGAGGAGAAAAAATAGGCACTCATACACAATCTATATATTTAAACTCTTTGAAATCTCTATTTCAGTTGGCCAATCTTAGCCTGGCACAAAGAGATCTCTGATGTGTCATAGCAATTTTTTGACCCAAATGGTCTGACAGTAGAGGAAAAAAACTTGTTTCTTCTTGCTAGATTTCAAGATCACTTTCTCTGCAGTCTATAACATTTCACTTGCTATTCCACAAAATATGTGCCACAATCCAATTACTTGCACAATTCAAGGAAACAAGACTCACATGCACTAACTTTAGGAAATGACTTTCAGGGTTCCTTTGAAGTTTCACAAGTAAAGATTATCCCTTGTACTGATCGTTGTGTAGCAATCACATCAATCTTCTATCGTAGTGTCCTACTTATGTGTGGATCTGTGAAAACAATTGTCATTTTATTGAGGAACTTATCCTTTTAACAAAAACTGTTGGAAGCTTTTCAAATCCTCACCTTTAAAAATCTGTGAAGCTTAGCTATATCTTATATCCTATATGCTCTGAGCAAAAAGTTATTTTACACAAGATGTAAGAAACAATAAAAACTGACAAAATCGAGAGACGTACAGAACACCTTCAAAAATGAAATGTGAATCTTAGTCTTAGAACACATCTCATTAATTAGAACTGCTTTGTCAGTTATTTTTTATAACATCCATTTAAAGAGCTAGCTGATTTGAAAATTCAGATGGGCATCTCAGTTTCCTGACTTCCTATTTGAAGGTGTAATTACTAAAGCCAAAGAAGCCAGGATCATCTTCATAACAATTTTATTTTGTACAACCTCTAATATAGGAGGCATCCTTGCCTCTGAAAGTAGGGTATTACAGTGAGAATGGATTTAAGTTTTTAAAGCCAATGGTGAAAAATTAGGTGATTTGAAAAAATTATTAGAATTAGTATCGCATGAAGTAGACTTGTGTAGAAAAATAATACAACTTTTAGTTCTTTAATCTATTGTGGTTTAAAGCTAGGTTTTATATTTGTCATAGTATTTCAACACCTTATCTGATAGTCCCATTCCCTAAAAACCATCTGTTAAAGGCAGACAAGTCTAAATCCTTCTCAGAATAGGATGAAGCTGAACTTGAGGCAGTAGTTGAAGACTTTTACTGTTTTTGCATGTTTTTGAGAAGTGAAATTTTGAGAAGTGAAACTAGAATCCATGATGTAAAAATATATATGTGTACCACAATTTATTAAACTCTAATTTCTTAACAGCAGAAACACCACGATTAAGATACATGCCCGAACTGAAATTTAGATGGATCTTCAGAGTTAAATTTATCAGAGTCCTGCAATTTGTGACTCAGACTCCATTATCTCTATTTTGCAATTTATTTCGTTCAGGAAGCCTTCGATTTTAAATTTTAGTTTGTTTTATAGTGTCACCCGAGGAGAGTAACCTCAATTCTTCATGTTTTCCCAGTAGCTTCATAAGTACTTGACTTCAGTAAAACAAAAAAACAAAAAAAACTCACACATACACACACGCAAAAACACTAAATTACCAGAGAACCTAAGAACTGATTCTGTGAGTTCCTTTACCATTTTGTCACTTTCTAAAAGGAATTAAACTGCATATTATCAAATAACTTTTATACTAAAAAACAAAATTTAAATAGCCCTAACAATGATAGTCCTTGAGAGATCTAAATGAATTCCATCCATGCAATAAAGTTTACATATATGGTATTAGCAACCTGATACCATTGTACTTTGTTCCATGGAGGAAAATCAAACAGAATCTAAATATTTAGGTATATGAAAGATATTGGAAAAAATAAATTTTTAATGCTTTTTATTCTTCCAAAATACTCTTGATTTTGACCTTATAGTCCACAGAACACAAAAGCAACTGTAAAATGCATTTTGGGAAGAAATGATGCCATACTCAGACAAGATAATTCTACAGATTTTGACAGCATTGAAAACTGGCTTAACAAATACTGTCATTGGAGGGAAATCCTGCACATTCAAGAACAAAAGATGTGTAATATTTATGATTATTTCAGTAACACTCTGTGCTTATACTATGCCCTTTATTCAGGAGTGCTTAAAGTAAGCATTATTCACATACCTAAGAGTACATTGAGGCACTGAAAATTTGCCCATGGCAAGATCAAAACCAGGTTTTGACACAAAATGATTTGAAATTCCACATTTCCAGGTCCTTAAAATATAAATTATATTCTATCTTTAATGCCTCCATCTTACTTTAGCAAACATTAAGTTTACAATTACAGTTTAAATTGTATGCTCAAGTATCATGCGATAGGTAAAGCCCATTTTTCCATCATGTCTAAAATAACTGGTATATTGAATAGGAAAGTTAGATGAAATGTAACCAATTTGCTTTTGCTTTTTTTAAAAAAAAATTTAAATAAATGATATTGAGGACAGTTCTGGAAATTCTTGCCTTGACTTTTCATATGCCTACATTAACATAGGGACCACAATTCTTTCCTTAAATATGTTTGATTTCTAGTCCTTTCCTTTCAAGATTTTTACTTAGTGAACTGAGTTGGTGATTCATTGAAAAGAAAATATTTTGTGCAAATAAAAAATGGTTAATGTTGGGTTCAACTAAGCTCTAATTTGCTTAATTAAACTAAGATCATGAAGTATGAAGAATTTGAAACATGAGGGATAAGTAGTCAAATACTAGAAATCTGAGACTATAAAACAAAACATTCCAAAACCTAATCCTAAACTTAAAACTATGCCTCATTCAACTACTAACCTGACACCTTGAAACACAGAAGTTACTTTACCTAAGCACGACGGACCAACATATTATAGGAAGCAGCCAATTAATTTTAGCTGCTTCAAACTGCTTAGTGTGTGTATTCTTAAAATGGTGATTCTTAAATTTGAGGGGAGATTCGATTCCCAGATCCTTTGAGAATCTAATAGAAGTTACAGATCCTTGCTTTAGAAACACACACTATGTACTTTTAAGTGTTGATAACTTACTCTAAATCACAGCATTGTTGGTTCAATGGGATTAGACATAAAGAAAATTTTCATATTGTTGATAAAGGCTGGTCACTAATCTTAAGGAATAGGCTTTGAAAGCAGAAGAAAGTGCAGTGATCATCATTCATTCATGTGCCTCTTTTGCTAACTCTAATGGTGACTGGTCGATGCAAATGTGCCCCTTATCTAGCCTATAAATATTAAAAAGAAAAATGTTTGAGTTCTAACTTCTGCTAGCAGTGTACATGTAACAATTTTCAAGTATTGCGAAATACTGTGAAAGAAAGACTTTAATATACCACTATCAAATTCCAATGTACCAAAACCAGCAATGAAATGTCTGAATATATAATTTGTTGCTTTGAGCAAAATATAAGAAAATAAAGACACTAAGTTCTTCATAACCTTCAAGGATGGGAAATCAGTATCTCTGAGAAGTTTGTTTTAATAGAATTGAACATTTAATTTTCTCCCCACAGTAATCAAAGCAAACATTTTATCATTATTATTCTTGGTATATCAAACAATTCCAGGAATGTAAGAAAGTTGGACTTGGAAATATTACATAGAAAAAGGCTGAATTAACAAACAAGATATTTTTTAGTTACTTCTTAAAGTACACATTGACACCTACTTATTTGACAGCAGCACTGCTGCTTTTGAGTGAGGTTTTTTTTTCCTCCAGAGGGAATGGAGAATGGCAGTATTATCCTTGGAACAAATTAAGAAAACAGTAGCAAATAACCAATGAATAACTTCTACACATATATTTTGCAAGGGCAATAAAGAGATAAGTATATAATTATGGAAAAGTAGGCCTCGAATATGCTTTTAAAAGTTTCTCAGATTTATTTTGTTTTGTTTTCTTATTGAAATACGATGCACTGTCACTACTATCTGTTCTGGGAAAAACAAATCCTAAGATTTGAGTTTCCTCCTTCAACCAACAGAATGTTATTGAGTAAACTTGGACTAAGGTCAGCTTGTTTGAGCCAACAGAGAATTCTGTGGTACATTTGATAACTTAACCAATGTAAGCATATTCTGGGTTATTATCAAGAGACCAAATATTTTGTATCAAAGTTTTATACCCCAAACAAGTTCTCTGATGATTTTATCATGCTAGCATAGAAAATTAGAAGGAATAACATACGGTATAACATAAACAGACATGCAATATAGAAGGATATAAAAGATACAGCTTGACCCTGGATTTTTCCCTTAGAATAATTCCTTCTATAAATAAGACTTTACTTTTTACATATAGACTAATCCTATAACTGGTCTTGGATCATGGAGAATGTTAAAGACATAGCTTAAGAAATCTAGACCACATATTTTTGTAGTCTATTGTCAATCCAGACCACAAAAAACATTCTCCAAGTGGATGCTCAAGTTAGATTAAGATGCTCTTAAACCAACAAATTTACTGAGGCTTAGAATGTAAATCACATATTTGCAGCAGCAATAGTCATTTCAAAAATGACTAAAACAAACTTTTAAATATAAAGCATATAAAAAGGACTATTAAGGATAGTTTTCTAAACTATATCTAGAAATACAGGAAAATATGTGTTGCCTCATAATAAAGTTCAATAAATATTCTTTCTGAATCCTACAAACACTATAAGATGTTATAGGTTTATTTGGTTCCCATAAGTTAAAAAAATCTGATTGCTTTTACATAAATTCCTCCAACAGATTTTTAATTAATACTTTTTTATTAGACTCAGAGATTATCTTTAACTTCCTTTCAGAAATGTGCTTTTTTGTTGGTTTTAATAAGTGTACTTAATTTTCTAGCAAATAAACATGATTTAAATTTTAAGGTTCAAGGTAACTAGAAAAAGGTAGACATTGAACTATCTGTTTCTCTACATCCCCATATTTACAAAGCCTAGTATCCGCTTTTACTCTCATTTATCATAGTCAATAAATAGTAACTATGGTGCAAGTTACCTATATTTTAAATTCCTCAAAATGTCACAACACTACAAAGTCAATAATATCTGATTGTGATAAAATATGAGTATTAGTGTTATGTAATTTTTTGCTATTGGAAAAGAAATACAAATCTTTATTTTTTTCTATTTAAATTAAATCCAAGCTCCACTATCAGTTTTCAAGATAATATCTAAAATGTACATTCCTAAAGAAAGGTAAAGCTGTTCAAGGGCTGAACTAGTCCAATATACAATTAAGAGTTATTTATTCCTGTTATATTTTTTATTTTTATTTTTTGCTTTTTAAATCCCTATGTTAAACCCCTGGTTTCTCACGGATTAGATCATAATTTAATATTGTAAAAATTAATTTTAGAAACTATTGTGCTAATATTTAGATTTCGGGAAGGAATCAGACAAAATCAATCACCTCCATTCATTGTTAGAACAGAAGATAAAATAGCTTACTAACTGATATGAGTTATGAATGTCACTGTGACACAAAATTTGCTGTGATTTGCTTATTTGGCTATAAGTGCAATATTTTTCATGAATGACAGACAACACACAGCATTTCCAACTTGTAACATGAAACTCCAGCTCATGAAGAGTGTACTGTATGACTTGAAAAAGTTTGATTGTAACTAAGTAACAACCTTTCCCCTGAAAAACATAAACAAAATCCATTGGGAAATCAGGCACAGACGGTATTTATCGGTTTTTCTTCCTTTCCTCCTGTTGGTATTGTTTCTCAAGACATAGATGGTTCCAATAGAATCCAACGCTTGTTACAAAATGACACAGCTATTTTTTTCCTTTTCTTTTTCTTTATCTTTTTCTCGAGGTTCCTTTCGTTTACGTTCACTATTCCCAGATTGTCTTCCACTTGATGGAGAGGCTTGTGCTGACTGGCTTTGCTTTAAGAAAAATAAATAGGAAGAAATTACCTCAATTTTTTTAAGGTGCTTAATCATAGTTATCTAGAAAGAAAAACCATAAGACTAAAGGTATAATTAATGGAAAAAGAAGCTATTGGTGTACAAACTTGTTATGTGACATGGTGTCTACGTAGTTGCCTCTATCATTCTGGATAGATATAATTAATGTATCTCCTATTCTAAGTATATAGAATTTCAAACAATAAATGATGCCATGTAGGATTATACTGCTTGAAGCCTCAAATTCAAGAAATATTTATGTTGCCTTCTGCTGTGGCAGCCTTTGAGGAGCAGCGGCCATGGCTCTGCACTACCCCATGGCCGTGGGCCCCAGCAAGGGTCACAAGGTGACCAAGAGTAAGCGGAGTCAGCCACCACCGCGGGTGCCTCACTGAGCACACCAAGATTGTGTGGGACATGATCCGAGAAGTCTGCAGCTCTGCTCCCTATGAGTGGTGCATCACGGAGCTGCTCAAAGTCCCTAAGGACTAGTTCATGAAGAAAAGGATGGGGACACACATCCGCACCAAGAGGAAGACAGAAGAACTGAGCAATGTCCTTGCAGCCATGAGGAAGGCAGCAGCCAAGAAGAACTGAGCCCCATCTCCTCTGTAATAGAGCCTTTTCAGTGAAAAAAAAATTATGTTAAAGATTAAAAAATGTTAATGAAAGTGACATCATTTGGTAAACTATAATAGTTCTCCAAGACCTCATTAAATATTATAATAAAAAGATATTAAAAAGAGAAAAAAATCCTGAGAACTGAGAGTATAGAACAAGTTTATTCTGTGAAATAAGAGAACTTTTTTAGTTAAAAGCTAATCATAAATGGTAGGTTTTACCTTTTAAGCTAGAGGTAATCACTCTTTGAGCTAGAAATAGAAATGTTATATTTATTTTAATGGACACCTCATTTAAAGCTTCATCAGACCTTAAAGGGCATCTTGCTTTCTTGTATACTCAAATCAAAGGAACAGTTCTGGCATGGAACAGTTAAACATAAAAGAAACATTTTTTTCATTTAATGAAATGAGATTTAGTATACAGAAACCCACTTAATAGTCACATTTTCAGTGCTTAAAACAAAGTGGGAAAAAATAAAAAGTAGGAAAGTGCTAATCTTTGTTGAATATTCATATATGTCATACATTGGATTTAGTTGTTCTCAACAACAAACCTTAGAGTTAAATATTATCTTCTATTTTATAGATAGAGAACTTTGTTCAAGGTTTGCAGCAGGAAATGCCAATCCACACCTATCTGGCTCTGAAGTATACATTCTTTCTAATAGTTCCTCATACTGCCTTCTAATTGATAGAAAAGGCTTTGCTGAAATCGGTTTATATTCTTCGCAGTTATTAAGAACTTAAAAAATAAATTTGAAAATTCTTGCCAGCAGAACCTCAGGAAAAATAACTTTACTAAATGAGAAAAATATTAAGATAATCATAAAATTTGGACGTTATACAACCCAATGGATACTAAAATGCTGACATAACTGAAGAGTCAGTAAATTCTCAGAACAAATTTCTTTATTGTTGAAATGATCATTATATTTAAGAATCAGAACACCAGTTTTTACCTGAGCCTGTGTAGAAGTCGAAGCAGCAGCTGCTGCTGCTTGTTCCTGTTCCTGATAATATTGAGAAGCCCGTCTATCCTCTTCCTCCTGGAGTTTCTTTGCCAGCTCCAAATCACTGATTCCTTCAGGTATTTGTTCCCAATTGATCTCTTGGCTCTGCTGTTCTTGTTGTAGAGATAATGCCATAAGATAGTCCTAAAAAATTAAATTATATCCATCATTAGCTAGGAGAATTTACCCAAGAACTATTCAGTGTAAATATAGAGGTTATAGCTACAAAGCTATGAGAATGGCTTTTTAAAAACATAACAGAGCTTAATCATAAAAATAAGTTATCTAAGTGTTTCTATTTGAAAGTATAAACTTATTTCAGTAATGTTGCCATTGTTCTAAATATATGTGGAATTTATCTGAAATTTTTTCTAGAAGTAGTACATAAGGCGTTCGAGGAAGCTTAAAAAAAATCCCCCCTGCTTACAAAAGAAACATGTCTGTAGATAATTAAGACGAAACAGAAAACCATAAATAAGAAAGTTAAAATTACCATAATATTATTATACAGAAACAAGTACTGTTAATATATATCCATCTAGTTTTTTTCCTACACTCACATATAAAATCAAAATAGCTCCTAACACCTGAAACTACTGTAATTAATCTGTTTTCTTTTCCATTTAATGTCATGAAAGTCTTCTGTTTCTAAAATCATAAGAATTTCCTCAGATTGTTTATTAAAAATTCTTCTAAAACATAATTTCTAAAGCCAACATAGTTGTCTACCATATAGTCATATTCAATTATTTAACCATCCCTCTCTCTCTCCTCCCACCTACACATGCAGATTATTTCTTATGAGAAAAAGTGATGCATCTTTGGTCAAAAGTTATTTTATCTAATTTAATACCCACTTTAAAAATTAATGCTGAATGAAACTGGATTACTCTGTGCACTTCCTCCACCTATAAATAAGAGAATTTTAAATAACCACAGAGGATAGGTTGCTTGTGAAGACCTTGTACTATCTACACAACTATCTTATTGATATCAAGAATTTATCCTTTAAATTTTTCTCAATTCTTCAAACTCTGCCCTTTGCCAAGTCCCATGGTCTTAAATCTACTTCCTCCTTGCTACTTCCACAGACACTATCATATATCGTATATAAAATATATATATGTATACACACACACACACACACACATATATATATATAATCTCAACACCTTACAACTAGACCTTCTGTGGCGATCTACTGCTTTACCTTCATTCTCTCTGCTCCAATATTTTGTACATATAGTGGTTAGAAAAATCTTGCTTAAGTAATATTTAAAAAACTGCTCTTGTGTATAGCTTCTGAAGGAAAACGGTATGTTTATTATTATGACTTTATCAAGAGAAAGCCAACAGTCCTAGAAAGATTTACATTTGTTTTAATCGAGTATTCTGTACACTCATACCTTGCTATTAAAATTGCCATTATATAACTTGACATACACTAGTTGGTCAAATATCTGCTTCCCCTGCAGAATCTGAGGACAAAACTGAATGACTTATCTTTGTGTCCCTAGGACCTAGTTATAGCGGCAGGAATATAACTGCTCAATGAATAATGGCTAAATGAACTCGCTTAAATTGCACCTAAATTGTTATCAGCAAAGCATATGCCAGCCACTTAATGTAGCCATATTTCTGCCTCAATTGGAGAAGAGGTCACATCACTGTTATACTACTAGTAATAAACACATCTGTGGCAGCAAGACTGCTAAACTATAGTAGGCAAAAATCTTATCTGTCTCAGTTCTAAATGTGAATTCTACTCACTAGTGAAGCTCCTGCTGTGTCTACTCTTCTTTACCTTGGGCTCTAAGGCTTAGAAATACCTACCTACTATTTACCCAGTGCATGCTATCTTCAAGACTTCTTCTTTTCTACTTTTACTGATTAGCCAAAATCTCTCTCAAATATGTGCTCCTCTCTCCATCTCTACCACCCAAGGCTAAGCCATCATTACCTCCTGCTTGGACTGCTAGTCTCTACTTATACCTGTGTCCTTCCTATGTATTCTCCATCTAGCAACCTTTTAAAAAGTAAATCATGTCACTTCCATGTGATATACTTAGCATATTTTCCCTAGCACAATTAGAATAAAATTCAAATTCTTTACCATGACTTTCACAGTTCAATATGATCTGGCCTTCTGAACCAAAGTATATAATTAATGTACATGTAGAATGATCGCTTACCTATTTCGGAAGTGTCAGGAAAATTTCACAAGTATGTTAATGAATTAATCTTTAGTTCAAAAGTTCTGGATAACTAAATTCATACTTGAAAGGAATGAGCATTTTAAGCAATACAAAGAAGACAAAACAAATTTACCTGATCTATCTGATCTTGTTGTCCTCTGTATACAGTTTCAGGATCTGAAGGAGGCCGCAGATGAAATTCGGAGTCACAGAAATTTCCATCACCATCAACATTGTGCAGGCTTTCCCAAACAACTTTTTCTTCAGTAAGAAACCCCTGGTCTGTTACCAGCAAATACAGTAGACCCTTAATAAGAGACAACAAAAGAACTGTTAAATTAGTCAAAAATAGTTAATATTTAAGAGAAGTTTTATAATCTGTAGGTTTAAAGCATATTAATTATTCCTACTCGTTAGAGCTGTACAACATAATAGTAGACCAGGTCGGTATCTTACTTCATGACTGAATTATATCTACCTGGCTCTGAGTAGTTTACAATTGGTACACTGTGGTATAATGAGAAATAGGAGCTCTTGGCATTCTCAACTAATAAATGACTTATAAACCTTTTGGAGGTTTAAAATCTCATTTCAAAAAACAGAAAAATACTATGAAAATTCCTTTTAAAAAAATCAGGTAGCAAATAAGACAGTCACAATGAAATATCATATTGCCTTTTTTTTTTTAATGAAGTCTATATGATTAATCCAATCCATATCAATTTTTCCTTTCTCTGCACTATTAGCTGCTTTTCCTTCCTACAACAACAGTACTTTGTACCTATTTCTATTGCAGCACTGAATCACAATGTTACCACAATTGTGGTTAGGAAAACACTCCCCAGACTATATTTTTTAATCTCTGTATCTCTGGGCCTTAGTGTAGTGTACATAATCAAGTTGGAGCCTAATATTTATTGAATCGATGAACTCATATCATATTTATAGTTATTATCACAATATTTAGCATTAATATATAATTTTTCATATGCATTAGTTCTAACTCCAATCATATTTAAAGTGTCCCTAGTATACTATATAAGGTTTGTAAGCCATTTTTCTTCAGATTTGCCAAGAATATGACTTTCATTTACTTGTTCAGAATTCCACTGGTTAATATAGTGTTTATTTTCCACAAAAATCATATTTTTCCTGTTCTCTCTTATTCACGATTAATCTTAATTTAGAACAAGAAATTCCTTTAAAGGGTTTCATGGTGTGGGCAGAGAAATTACTAAATAAATCTTGAAGTTTTAAAAAACTAAGTGATTACTTTTGAATGTTTATCATGTGTGCACTTCGGACATTGCTCTTCCTAAAGTACAAAGTCTTTCCTGTTGTCTACTACCAGTTACAGTCAAGAGATAGCTATAGATACTAATTAATTTATACAGTCATTGAAATTACTATAGCAACATGAAAAGTATTCATAAAGAAAAATGTTTTGATTTAAAGTTTAAAGACATTGTTTTAAGCAAAAATTAAGTCCAGATTCATGCTTTAAAAAAAAAAAAATCAACCCTGACTGTGCTGCATCTTGTCTGATCTTGGAAGCTAAGCAGGGTCGGGCCTGCTTAGTACTTGGATGGGAGACCATCTAGGAATACCAGGTGCTGCAGGCGTAAAAAAAAAAAAATCAGGTATGCTTCAATTCTTCAAATATATGAATGCCTACTATATACTCTATGCTAAATGTTTGAGGATTCATATCATGGAAAGTAATGATCCCACATTAGTCTGGTATTAGGTGCCCCCTTTATGTGATTCCTGCATTTAGCACTATCATAGCATTTTATACATTGAACTGTAGTTGTCTGCTTACTTACTCATCAATTTTAATACATTTCAAGCCATGATAATGAAGACCAGAGCCATGGTCTTCATTATCTAACATATTTTTAATAGCCAGTTAGGATCTACCTTGTCTTAGGGTAATTTAAGAGAAAAACTGAAAGTTCTTTCCAGCCAATTTTCTACTGAATAGATTTGACCCTGCTGTTTACACTTATCACAATACATTTCAACATACTGTTATATCATACAATATCTATGCTTTATAATTTATTTTATGTAGATCATATATTAGATTGGCTATTTGTAAGGGGAGGAGCCATAACCTTATCATTAATTTTTCTCCAAATAACACTTTAATATGGGTAATTTCTGGGAGTGTTCTATTAGAGTTATTATCATTCATAGTATATGAATAAGTTTTAACTAAAAGAGTATCCTCTTCTTGATATAGTTGACGTGTCTTCTCATGGACAATCGGCCTCAATTTCTTCCTCTTTTAGATCTGGACATTTATCAAAAAGATCTGTAAGTAGTCCACTGTCAACAATGCTGGATCATTCAACAGTTCCTTTATATAATTTCAATGTAGAATAGCAAAGTATGTATTAGTATACTACTGAATAGTTTAGGCCCATTTTTTCTGAGAGTTACAGTTAAATCACCATCAAGAATATCTTTTGCTTTTATACCCCATCACTTTTGCTGTATTATCTAGTCAAAACTTTATTTTTTAATCTTTGAATCCTTCTTCTAATCTTACTCACCAGTCTCTAAAATACTAATTTCATAAAAAATAACTAATACAGAATGTATGTATTAAATTCTTAAAGTATTTATTAATATATATAAATGTATAATTATATAAAGTGATAAATAAATGACATTAGATAATTTTTTATAATTTTTTAAAAATAGGCAATTGTAAATAAAAGAAAACTGATAATATCTGATAAATTATAGAGTATGAATAACATCATAATATCATCACAACTTGTAAGCTGATAAAACTTGTTAAATGTAATTTTAAAAAATTAAATAATTCCAGCCTCTAAAATATGGAGAAAAGCACTGCCTGAATATTTTTGGTTAACTAGCTTTGATTCAAATTACTTAATGTCTTTGGACTTCAGTTTTCCTTTTTTATAAAGTTATATAGAGACAGTTAGATTGGAAAACTTCTAAGATATTTTATAAATTGAAAGAACTTTACTGCTACTTAACATAAATCTCATTCACGAATAGGTCTACCAAGAAAGGCAGAGCTGTTGAGAGTGTGGATTTGAAAGTCAGACTGGAGCTGCTATAAACTGAGTGGCCTTGGGCAAGTAACTTAGGGCCTTTAAGTCTGTTCTCTCAGCTGTAAAGTGATAAAGGAGTAATAATATTCACACCACATGGGAGAGTTGTTAAAATTAAATGAGATAATAAATGTAAAGTGCTTAGCACAATGCAAGGCACATGGTACTTAATGAATATAATATTATACTCATGAACAGCATCTAAATCTACCTCAGTTACTGTATCTATCTCCTCCTCCTGCCATCTATTTAAGAGAAAAAGATACATTTCTCTGCCTATACTGTGGAACCTATCACTTTCCTTACTGTTTTTACTTCCTCTATCCTCTGAACCCATTCGAAAAAATTTTTAAAAAGTGACAATTTTTTATGTATCAACTTTTTAAAATAACTAAATTAGATGAATTTTTACTTAAATGTAGTTTTCTGTGGAAAAAATTCCCACTATAGTCTTAGTCAAAGAGGAAAGAGAATGGACAAATTTATTTCTTTAACATGGCTTTAGTACTTATCTAGGACTGTGTCTCCTTCTAAACCACTTTTCACTTCTAATACCTAAATGTAAAGTAAAAAAGCAAACAAACAAAAGCCAACCTCAAGAACTCTGGTTTTGAATATACTCCAGAGAGGTGTCAGTAATTAGAAACCAAGAGGGAGAGGAAACAGTTATGACACAGATATAAAGTTGACATGGGAAAGGGATGATCAGGAGGGAGTTATGATTGGGAAAGAGCTATGTAGATGTTATCTAAACCAAAGGTCAAGAAGGTAGGTGATCTAGACAGGGGCCAAGAAATCAGTAGTAGTTTATCTTACTCAAGAGCAGGCAGAAAGTACTGGAGAAGTAGAGAAGAATCATAAAAAATAAAACAATAAATAAATCTTGGATATATACATAAGAATCTGACAGTCATGATCATATGGATAATATGAAAAGTAAACAAACTTAAAAGGGTCTGTTTCTAGGGAAAAGGTAGTTTATTTACAACTCATTTTTATACTTTCAAATTTCCTGCCTGTATAAAAAGTCATCTATCTAGAACCACAGGAATGGCCCTGAAAACATCTGCTCTCTCACTAGGATCCCCTCCTGTTGCTTTCAGATCCTAATCTAGTTACGCTGATGAAAAGCACAGATCTTCATAGGATCACATACTCAATGTGGATTTGCCAAGATGATCTGTCCAGTTTAATTATATAAGATTAGGTGGAAGTATGTGGAGCAAGGTCACATAAATGATAGCAGGAATTGGGGATATATGTATTGGCTGCCATTGGACAGATGAGGGATGAATAGTTTAACCAAGGGTTCAAGAAGAGTGCTATTACAACTAATAACTAATAAGAGCTGGACCTGATTACTTTGCTAGGAATGGAAGAAACACCAGAGGTACTTGTCCACAGTATAGGAATGGTAAACCACAAAACTAAGAATGATAAGAAGACTTACCAACAACAGGAAGTCAATTAGTATTTATGGTCAGAGAAAATGTCATGAGAAGCTGTATAATCAAAACCATAGAGTATACTATGTTAGATAGTTGAGAAATGTGAGGTTGACTGGTAAATATTATACAGGAAAAAAAAGTCAATTTGAGTAACACATCCATTGTTACTCTGTGATGGCAGAATGCTTAATAAGTCTATTGGGTCTCAGTCAGTCTATAGAGTCAGTCAGATGCGTCTGGAGACGCTACAGGAAGTAACATCACGATGGCTGCCTAAGGAGAACCCCAAGTTCCCTTCAAACTTGTATTGGTTGGTGATAGTGGGACTGGAAAAACTACATCTGTGAAACGTCATCTGACTGGTGAATTTGAGAAGTATGTAGCTACCTTGGGTGTTGAGGTCCACCCCATCTTGTGTTCTATACCAACAGAGGACCTATCAAGTTCAATGTACAGGACACAGCTGGTCAGGAAAAGTTTGGATGACTGAGAGATGGCTATTATTTTGAAGCCCAGTGTGCCATTATAATGTTTGATGTAACTTTGAGAGCTACTTACAAGAATGTGCCTAACTGGCACAGAGATCTGGTATGAGAATGTGAAAATATCCCCATCATGTTGTGTGGCAACAAAGTTGATATTAAGGACAGGAAAATTAAGGCAAAATCAATTGTCTTCTACCAAAAGAAGAATCTTCAGTACTATGACATTTCTGCCAAAAGTAACTACAATTTTGAAAAGCTCTTCCTCTGGCTTGCTAGAAAACTAATTGGAGACCCAAACTTGGAGCTTGTTGCCATGCCTGCTTTTGGCCCCTAGGTTGTCATGGACCAGTTTAGGCAGCACAGTATGAGCACGATCTAGAGGTTGCTCAGACAATTGCTCTGCAGGATGAGTATGACGACCTGTGAAAAAGTAAAGCTAGAGCTTAGTGTCAGAAGTCTAGTTTTATAGGCAACTGTCCTGTGATATCAGAGTTAAGCAAAATATGTGCTTAATCTTTGGGATGCTGCAAGAGAGAAATGAGCTTCGGAGTGAATGTGGCAGTTAAAAAAATACTTCCATTTTTTTGGACCTACCTATTTAGCTGTTTTGGAATGCAGTTGTTTCCTTATTGAGTTTCAAATATAAGACTGCTAACAGTCATAACACACACACACACACACACACACACACACACACACACACACACACAGTCTATAGAGATGGAATTGTAAAGTTAGTAAATGGAGAATACTTTGCCCAGGTACAGATTTTAGAAATATCTCTACTCTTCAATACTTTGGTGTATAGAGTCATCAAAAATCTAACCTAATAGAGAATTTGCCCTGCCTCTATCCAATGTCTAGAGACAGGAGTCAGAACAAGGATGTAATGCTGGAGAATGTTATAAGAGACATATACTTCCCCTGTGGCCAAACAAAAGTCCTTTGCTCATACAGCTCTAGAGTTCCAAAAGACTTTAGATGATGAAAGATTTTTAGATACAAGTTAGAGTTTAGTAAATTCCTAAGGAAATTGATACAACCAATAAAGAAGCTGGAGATGACCTTTCCTAAGTAATCCTTTTTGTTCTGCCAATATGAACTTCTTTGTTGGTCTTGGTCCTGCAATGATAATAGCATATGATATGATATGACATGGGTACTAGAAAGCATGAAGATCCTTTCTGCAAATTCTAATAAAGATAAGCCCCACTAATATAATAATAAAGTTGTAGATGTTTATAACTGATTGTCAGCATATAACAATAGACTGGCAATTTATTATTATTATAGGCCTCTAGTTTTAGACACCATTTATATGTAGCAGAAAGTATTCTATTCATATATTAAATTTATTTATTTTTTGTTGATAGTATATCTGAATTCTGTGGGATAAACTGTGTTTATAGCATAGGTGTTCCAAAGAGTTCACAGGGATAGGAAGATGGGAAATCAAGTAATCAGTACATATAAATCCATAAAATGGCCCTAAAATCTCAGGGTTTTTCAAAAGTGGATGTTAGAAGGCATTATGAAGATCTAATGTAGTATTATAGTCACATCTTGTTTGAAAAAGCAGCTTTCTAGTTTTTCCTTACTTGTAACATTATTAGATCACATTAGATTCCCTAGCACTCAAGTTTATAAAGAACTATAGAAACTTTAACAACCCAGGAATTAGTGGTAGAGAATAACGGTTTTAACGCTTAACAGGTTTAACAGAACAGAGGCACAATCTTCTATTCTATTTCCTTATTAAGCAAACGGATAATATGCTGGAGGAACCTTTCCTCAATTTTATTAAGTATTCCTTTAGGGCTTTTAGTTCTATAGCAACAGCCAAAGAACTGTTGTAGATTTTCTTGTAAATCTAGTTAATCAGTCATTGAGTCAATGAGGAGGAAAAGTGTCTTTGACTCTTGTGAAGAATGTACGCATTGGATACTCTGCCAGAAGTAAAGCAGTGTCATATTTAAAGACTCTCAGCATTGGAAATATAGTTCAATGGTAATATACGAAATAGGATGGAGAGAATTATAATGGGGCATAAATAAATAGCCCAAAGACTAATAAGATTCCTGGAATACACAAGATTTGCATTATATTAAAATAGAGTTATGTCTACGGCCATGCCACCCTGAACGAGCCCAATCCTGTCTGATCTTGGAAGCTAAGCAGGGTCGGGCCTGGTTAGTACTTGGATGGGAGACCACCTAGGAAGACCAGGTGCTGTAGATGTAAAAAATAAAAAATAAGGGATTGTAAGCTGACAAGGTCCTTACAATCTGTGAGGTCAACCAAGGGTTGCCTTGCCTAAAAAAAAAAAAAAAAAGAGTTATTTTACCAAATGTAATGCATGGTTCTTGATTAGATCCAGGTTTGAACAAACCAACCATAAAATCACATGGGAACAAGTGGGAAATTTGAATATGGACTGGGTATTAGATGATATTAAAATTATAGTTAATTTTGTTAGATGCAACAATGGTACTATGATTTGAAAGAAAAATGTTCTTGTTTAGAGATGCATATTGAAGTATAAGCAAAAATATAAAAACAGATGAAAACAATATAATTTTGAAATTGTTAAAAGTAAGTCATGAGTATAATAGGCACACAATAAATTAGTCTTACTAAGGTCTCTTTTTTAATCAAGAGTCAATCCCCCTCACCTGTGAAAATTTCTATTGTTTCTCACCTTAGTAGCCTTCCAACATCAATTATCCCCTCTCCTGAATCTTCAACCTTTTTCTCTATTGAATCCTTCAGTATTTAAACATGATCAAGTCTCTCATATTAAAAAACAAAAACAAAATAATCTTCCCTGGATTCCAAACTCCACTACAGCTATAAGACATCACATCTATGCCCTCACAGACAAACTATTTCAAAGAGTTGCTTATATTTCTAGTTCCTGACATCTCAGTCATTTCCTAACCAATTCGAATTCAATGTTTTCTGCTGCCGCCATTCTCTGAAAGGTACCAGTGAAATCCATATCACCAATGGACACTTCCCCGCCTCTCCCAGTGTTATTTCTTATCAGCATTTAACAACTGAGATCTCCATTCTTCTTGAAACACTCTCTCCTGTTGACTTATATGATACCATATTCTTCAGATTTTCCTTTTATTCTTTTTTCCTCAGTCTCCTTTGCTAGTTCATACTTCTCTAGTTGGATCCTTGAATGTTGGCACTCATCAAATCTTCCTAGGCCTTCTCTTTTCTTCTCATTCCCTATTTTTTCTTTTAAATCTCATCCTCTCCCCTAATTACTATTTGTACACAAAAATATTTCGTCTATAACACTTTTCCTAACATTTCCACTTGAAGTGTGCCTCAGAAGCAGCTCTAATAGTTCCAAGGCTGATTTCATAATATCTTTCTTCTCTTCTAGTATTCTCTGGTCCAATAAAGAGCACCACTGTTCATGTAGTTGTTCATGCTCAGAATTCAGAAATCATTCTTTCTTATTTTTTACATCCTAATTACCAAATCTGGTTGATTATATCTCCTAAATATCTATGGATTCTGTCTAGTTTCTATTTCTTTACCATCTTAGTCCAAGTCACTATAACCTCTTACTTGGCCTCCTGCAATAATCTCTTAATTAAATCCCCATCCACTCTACTTCAAAGTCCACAGCACCTTAATGGGGCAAGGGCACACACACCACTAGTGACACATTGTTTAGCTACGGAATAAGGTAAACTGAGAAAAATTTAGAAGCAAAGAAACAGCAGAATGCACACATTCTGAGCTATCATTATTTCATAGAAAGGTGTAGTTAGTCCAGAAATGGACACATGATAGAAAGTGCTTCAGGAGAGACATCTCCACCCCAACTACATAGGAAGATTGAGAATACCTAGCTGATTAGTAAAGGACTTCCTGGTTAGGGATACAGCTTTGATAGAAAACAGAACATCTAGAGGTCAGTTTCGGGAGATGGTATAATAATCACCAATGACAGCCACAGAACTTGTTTTCCTATTGAACTATCATGTTCCTGCCGAGTCCCAAAAAAAGAACAAAAACAAACAAAAAAAACCACTAGGCCATCAGGACACCAAAGTCTGTTTCTCCTTTTAACTCAAGACTACAAGATATGGTACTTGCCTATCAGTTTAGTCTTATTTTATGCCTCTTACTTTCTAAGCTTCAGCCACGCAGGTCTTCTTTCAATTCCTTAAGGAGTTAAGTTCTTTCCCTCCTCAGGGCCTTTGCACACATGTTCCATCTGCTGAGTTAACTTTAGTTGTTATTATTATTATTAATTATTTTTGCTAATTGATTATGAAGATTCACTTTTCAGGTGTTGGTTTAAATGATACTTCTCAAATAAGTCTTTCCTGACATCCCCAACTAGGTTCTAAGTCCTGATAAAAGCATTCACGGCATGTTGTATGTGCTTTTATTAGAGAGTGTATCTCAGTAGAAATAATAACTATTTGTGCAATTACTACTATTTGTGCAATTAATTCCTTGCCAAAATAAGAGGTCCTTAAATGGCAGAAACCATAGCTTCCTTGCTTAGGCTGCAATCCTAGTACTTAGCTGAGTACCCAGGCATCATCAGGCTTAACCGCTATTTGTTAAATGAATAAAAGGTGGACTTGAGGAGATCAAGTAAAACAAGGTGACTTACCAGTATTACTATGTAGCAATAATTTTGATTCTGAGATTCTTTGGCCTTATATTTCTGAATATGGATGACTCTGGGCCCATACTTTGCACACATCTAGCTCAAATGTGGAAACAATACAGATGAACCCTTGCTATAACTAATATAGGAGTAGGAAAGCTAGGACTTTAAAGTATTCTTATATAAGCAAACAAATCATTATTTTACACTACTTTGTACAATTCATTGATTAAAGTGTTGAAGGAAATATGAAGACCTGATTCCTGACTTCAGAAAACTTACTTTCATGTAGATAAATAAGATACATTTACAAAGAAAACTGGTAACTAGGTAAGAGCAAAGTAAGGATGACATGGCCCATAATAGAGAAGGATGGGCAGTGATCCTCAGCCTTAGCCTTCACATTAAAATCTCCTGGGAGCATTTAAAAAGTATTGATGCTCAGGTCTCACCTCCAAGGACTCTGATTAGAGTTGGCGGTGGGCTTTGTGCATTGGTTATTTTTTAAAAAGCTCTCCAGGTAGTTCTAGCATGTAATCTGGATTGAGAACCACTGGTTTAAGGAGAGAAGCAGCTTTACTGAAGAGTTGGTATTTGAAACATTTCTTAAAAGGTGAAATTTGGATAGGCAAAAGGAGTGAGATCTTTTCAAATAGGAATTAAAGAGTAATAAATGGCAATAAAGGTGCAGAAATGGAAAAGCATAAAGCGTGTAAGGATATGGAAGATTATTAATGAGTAGATAAACCATTATGGCTGAAGCAAAGTGTTGGCACAGGACAGAAGAAAAATACCTTGCATTTTTTATCCTCTAAGCACTGGCTGCTACTGAACATTTTTGATATGTTTTTGATGTGATCAGAGCAGTATCTACCACAGAAGACTAGGTATAAATTGATAAACTCCCAAATTAGGTTACAGCTGTAAAAACAAAAGGTATGGATAAAGAGATAACAAAAAAGTTGAATCGGCAAGATTTTTTGGCAGAGCCATAAATAACATAAGAAGAATTTAAAGTCACACTGATAATTTTAATAATAGCAAACACTATCATAAAGAAAAATTTTGATTCTTTCTTCTAAATTCCTTTAGCCCTCAAATATAAACATCCATCATTAGTAGTCATCCTAGTTCTATCTCCAGGGTTTATCTTTTTTTTTCTTAGAAAGGAAATAGTAAATATGTTTTAATGCAGTAATCTGTGAAAAAGGAGTTAAGATTTAAATAAAAACAAAAAACTGACTTGAAATAACACTTAAATAGCTAATCCATTCCATCCTAAAAAATATTTAATTATAAGTTACCTTCATAATTTGATGGTTAAGAAACATTATGTTTTTGTTTTTTTTTAATTTTGAAACAGATCATAAAACATCTCTAAATCAAGCTTCTTTAATTTCCAATAACAATTAAACAGCTATTTCTATAACATACCTTGTATTTGGTCATGGTGCTAAAATGATTATTCCGAAAGAACACACAAAGTTCTCCTTCCTGAACCGTTGAAGTTAGTTCACATAATCCATGGTATGTCAGTTGAGTGGCTGTGTTATTTAGAAACTGCTCAGCTACAAAGCCTATGGAACCAATGCATAATATTAGATGGAAGAAAAATTTCAAAATTAAGGTTTTCTATTTACACTGTGTTCTAAGTATGAAGAAAGGCCAGTCAAAATAAGACTTTTCCTACTATAACATGATAGCCCTAAACTGGAGATTCTACTCTTTTATTCTGTGTCTATAGTTATTCCCATCCTAAAAAAAAAAAAACAAAAACAGTTATATGAAATTCTTTTTATCGATTAATGTATTTACTTATACTTCACCTATTTCTGAAAAGGATTTCAGGTAGTTTGCAACAAAACACATAGAATACAACTAAAACCCAGTAAAACAAACAAGAAGGCAAGAGATTGCAATTTTAAAATTATGTAGGAGTAAAAGATGTATGTCAACAGCTACTTCCTCAATGGCTAGGTGTTTAGAAATTAAAAGTAGCCTTAAAAAATTGAGTTGCTTAAGATTTCAACAAAGGTCCCAGATAATACTCAATTCATAAACTGCTTAATTCTTGTCTTAAAACTAAAAATAGGCATAAAAGTGAATAGAGAACGGGGATAACTGATGCTGTTTTTATCCTAATCTCCTCCAACACATGCTACTCTTTATATTATTGCATTATATAGATATATCAAGTTCAGAAATACAAATGATCTTTTATTTTCAAAACATAATGAAATATAAAGAAGTTTTCTGAGGTTTAATTTAAAAGATATGTGTACAGTTTATCTTCATTATTGGCATGGGTTCATATTTGCAAATTTGCCTACTAGCTAAAATTTATAACTCCAAAATCAATGCTTCCTGTACTTTCAGGGTCATTTCTGGATCTGTGCAAAGCAGCAAAAAATTTGAGTCACCTAACGTACATTCCCGAGATCAAACAAGGCAAAACCCTGCCTTCTAGTTTCAGCTCTCATAGTGTAAATAAGTGTGCTTTTCACTGTATTTAGTGCCACATTCTTCACATTTTTGTGCTTTGTTGGGAGGTGGGGGGAGGTGATTTTTACTGTGTAAAATGGCCCCCAAGCATATTGCTGAAGTGCTGGCTAGTGTTTCTAAGTGCACAAAGGCTGTGATGTGCTTTACAGAGAAAATATATATTTTTGCATCTTGTTCAGGTGAGTTATACTGCTTGCTGTTAGCCATGAGTTTTACAGTACTCAATCAGCAATATGTATTAAATAAGGTGTCTCTAAACAGAAAGGCACATAAAACAAGGTTGTATATTTATCAGTTGACAAAAATCTTGTGATCAAAAGTTCACAGGAACCTAATCTTAATGTTTCCCCTAGGAGCAGTGTTTTAGTATTCACTATTTCAGTGTTCACAGCAACTTTAGAGAACATAACTAACTATTGGGAATAATGAGAATCAACTGTATAAATTTTAAAAGCCTATACTATACTTCTTTCTCTTCCTCCTTTTGTTCCCTTCCTTTAATAGACAAGAAATAAATATCTCAGAAATAATAGGGGGGAAGAGAGTGCTCTAAAAAGTTTTATAAGTGAGCAGAGAGATACAAATATAGGGGGTAAAGATGAACCTAAGTTAAGAAATTGACACCTCAACAAGAAATTGAAAATAAACTTGGTAGGGCTAGAGGCAGCTAGAGAGTATAGGTTTATTCCACTACTTCTCCATCCCTCACCTTTAGTGTCAAGCCACACCACTTCAAGCTGGAAAGTAGTTGTAAAAAGTGACCAATATATCACACTATTCCAAAGAATTGGTTATGGTAGGCAGGGAAGTATAAAAAGTTATACAGAAGGCCATAGCCAAAGGAAATTTATAGCACATTTACAACGCCTTAGGTTTACACATTCAGAAAGAAGAGTTCTCCACTCCATCACTGTCATTACTTTGCTAAGTACTGAGTTACTGAGTAGAATGTATGGGTTATATACTGAAGTACTGACTATTATATATCATTTAAAAAGTAAATATAATGCCTGTGCTGAGGAGTACCATTGCTGTCTATAATATCTGTGTTACTAAACACTTTCTTCAGAAAGATGTTTCTAAATGCCCTTCCCGCACCTCATTCACACAACATTCCCTCTACAATTCCCTTTCCAGATACAAAAATTCAGTGGAGATACAGCACATTACTTTCATGTGTGTGAAATTTTAAAAATTCAACACTAGAAAGGTCTTTCTCAGCTATTTTTTTCTCAGAGGCTGAGAGAGAATAAGTGACTTGCTCAAGGACAAAACTATTTACAGAAAAGTGAAGACTGGTAAAGCTTTTTTAAGTCCTCAAATAAAGGAAAAAACAGGCCTAACTCAAAAAAAAAAAAAAAAAAACAGGAAAAAAAGAAAGGAAGAAAAAAGAAAAGTGGAGACTGGAACTGAAAATTATTGGTATTAAATTTAAAAAATTACTGTTTGTTATTACAAATGCAAACTGAATTGTATTTCTCCCAAACCATAAAGCATAGTAATTTAGACATATAATGAACAATGTTTCCCAATTCTTCTATAAACTCTTAAACAGTGACACTACTGTGATTTTAGTTGAATTTCAAAAGCTTAAACTAGTTTCAACTTTTCATAACTAATTAAACAAATTTTGGTAAATAATTTTTTTACTTTTTATTTTTCAATTATAGTTGACATTCAATATTATTTTATCTTAGTTTCAGCTGTACAGCATAGTGGTTAGACATTTATATAATTTATGAAGCCATCCCCCCAATTAGTCTACTACTCACCTGGCACTATACATAGTTATTACAATATTAATGACTATATTCCCTATGCCATACTTCATATCCCTCTGACTATTTTGTAACAACCATTTGTACTTCTTAATCCTTTCACCTTTTTCACCTAGCCTTCTACCCCAATGGTATACAATTCTTAGAGTTACAAAGTAGTTTAATTATTTGCATCACTTCGAATGACAAATAGTTTATTCACAACATTAAGATTAAATTTCAATTTTGTTATAGATATTGTTATTAATGATACTAAAGGTAAAAATTAATATAACGGTAATAATAAAATTACATTACTGAAAATAAATTTAAATTAAAAATTATTTCCCTGACATTAGTGTGTTTGAAAATATTTCTTAGTTTCAGAAATTCAATACTAAAATTAGTTTATCAAGTTATTTTCTTCTATTACTGAAGAGTTTAATTAGAGAAAATGAAAGTACTGAGTGCCTTAAAAAATTTGAAGTTAGAAAGAGGGGCACTAAAATTAGGCAAAAAGGAACAAAATAAAAGATAAATGGAAACTGGCTTGTTTTAAAATGTTAGCTAGATGTGGCCCTGCCTGAGATTTGCGTTCAAATTTAAAGTCAATCAAACTTTAACTGTGTCACTGTGATAGCTTTAAACAAAATAGTCTGATTTTCTTTTTAAATTCATCTGTCAAGTTTCAAAAATCAGACACATTATATTAATATTTTTCCTTAAGAAGAGGGGCAAAAAAAATCTTTTAATATGATAAATGCCCAGATTTTCTTTGAAAATATAGGGGCTAACATGATCTGATTCCAAGGATACAGTAGGGAGCCCGGAATATCTTACTGTGCTAGAAAACAACGAAGTGCTCAAGAAATGATGACGACATGAGACTATCCCATTGGCCATATATGGACAATTCTAAGCATCAAAAAGAATAATGATAATAGATTGTAATATGCTGAATAACACACATAATCCATGAGTCTACAATGATAAAAAAAATTTTTAATAGGGGAAAAAGAAGAGAAAACTATTTTTAACATAAGAATGCCAACTAATAAATGTAGAAGGAATAATAGAAATAGCAAACCACCATAGTAATAGTTGATTCAGGCAAGAATCAATGAATGCCAGCTCTATTGGGTGAAAGATTATTAGAGAACAGGGTATTTACACAGTTTCAAAGTATAATATCACAGATTACTTATTAATTACAAAGGGCAAAGGGCATCTTTACAACAAAAAATATGTTAACATCACCAATAACAGAATAAGCAGACATCATATACTATCTGATTTGATGCACTGAGAAAGACACAATGTCACCTATGTAGCATTCCCACCAAAAACATATAACCAAAGTCTGCTCATGAGTAAGCAGTTACATGAATCCATATTGAGAGCTATTCTACAAAACTGGCCTGGACTATTAAGAAAAGTCAACATCACAAAAGAACGAAAAGAAAAGAAAAAAAAAAGGTTAGAGAACTGTTTTAGATTTTGAGACTAAATTGATACGACAAATAATCCTTTATTGGAACCTACACTGAAAACTTAAAAGCTATAAGGGAGCATAATTGGCACAACTGGGGAATTCTGAATATGAACAGTATATTAGATAATAGTATTGTATCAATGATAAATTTCCTGAGATAACTGAAGATTATAGAAGAATTCTTTGTTCTTGGAGACATCTTTGTTCTTAGGGGACAACTGTTGAAACATTAATGGTTAAAGTGCTATGATATTCACAACTAATTTTCACATGATTTAGGAAAAACCGTGTTGTGTGTGTGTGTGTGTGTGTGTGTGTGTGTGTGTGTGTGTGTGTGTGAGAGAGAGAGAGAGAGAGAGAGAGAGAAAATATAAAAAGAAAGCAAAAATTCCATGTTAATAATTGGTAAATATAGGTGAACCATATATTTACCAATTAAATATTAAATATAAATATAATTGGTAAATATTTAATATATATTTAATATATAAATATATTCATTGTGCTATGCCAACTTTTTTATAGGTCTGAGATTTTTCAAAATAAAAAAGGAAATCAATATTAATCAAAAATAATATGAATTCAAACTATAATCTTCAGTGTTTATAGTACATAATATGGGCTCAATAAATAATTGAAAGAATATTCTAGAATTATTTCTTTAAGCACATTTTTTACCTAGAAACAATCGTTAAAGAAGAACTTATTCCTGAGAGAGCCCTAGAATTAAATCACCAGCTCTGGTGAAGTCTGGCAGCTGGTTCTGTGTTATTTTTTTCGTTGTTGATTTTTGCCGCTGTGCCACAACCCATCATTATAACTAGATTCAAAAAAGTATTAACACCAAGAAGAGGTAGTAAATAATACATATGTTATGTACGTGTAAAAGTTTTGTGCTTTTACTTACAAGGTGTTGCCATCAAAGAAAATGAATGTCATCTGAAAGAAGTTGAAAAAATATCTAATTCTATTTGACTGTCAGCTAAATAACATCTTTTTTATCAAAAAAAGAATGACAGTAAAAGTATTTCTAATGTTCTTTACCTTATAGAGATGAAATATTTGAATTAAAAAAGTTATCATCTAAGACCAAAGTTTAATACTTTTTAATAAAGAAGGATTAGAATAAACTACCTTTTGGATATTTTATTGATTCAGAAGGACAGTTACGGTTATAGGCCAAAAAGAAAAGAAAGTAGACTACTACTTCAGCTGAACACTATACTCAAGAAAATATGATGAAGAAAATGAAGGGAAGCTAATTGCTCCATTATAAGTAAAAATGTCCCTTGTGGCCTTTTCGTTCCTATAAGAATTTTTAGTGCCTTACACAAGTAACCATTGGGTTAAATAATTATTTCAAACAGACTACATATTTGTAGTTTCTTATAAACAAAAAACTAGTTTAGCTTTTTAATTGTAGTGAATTCCATATATAATTATTCACTGATATGGAAACCTGATATACAGAATTTCACCATTACAAAATTTATATATCAAGGAATTAATCAACTCTGACATATACTACCTGAAAATTCTATACCACTAAAGAAGATAATTCCTTTTTTGCTTTTACCAAGATATTTTTATCAAGTTATCAATACTATATAAATTAAATATTGTTTTTCATTATTCTGGGGAATCAATGTCAGAGAAATAATAATTGTTGTGACATTAGATTGAGAAAAAGGAGAAGTAAAATAGGGATTGGGTTTTTGTTGTTGTTGTTGTTCATTTGTTAAATAGTGTTTTTATCAAAATCTTACCTCATTAATTGAAGCCTGGCTTGGGAAAAATGCCGTTAACAGTGTTTCCTAAAGCTTCTTACCTATAAAGATCACTTCTTGGCTATCATTCCGTTAACACTTTCTGATTCCTATTGTCTCCTCAATTACTACTAAATAGCATATTGGAAATTACTGAGAAAAGTAGAAATCCATAGATGGAAATTATCTTTAGAGCCTGACTTTTAGAAACATATTTATAGTAATGAGAGCTTGGATAAGTTCTAGTGAGTAGAATTTTGTTAATTGAGAAAAAATATTTTTAACAGTTATTGTTGCTCCTTTCCTCACTAAAACTGTGCTACCTTAGATTTTAGTGAAAGAGCTGTCAATGGTCAATATCCCTATATATTTCTTTGTTTAATGCAAGTAGAAGTCTAGGATGAGCATCAACTAAAATACTGTGTATTTCCTTGCTACTTGCCTCTTGCATGAATGTGTTAAATTTATGGATAATTGAGTAATATAATTAGTTGGGTTCTGATCAATCGATATAGTATGGATTCATGTATACACCTTCTTTTATATGTTCTTATATACTCTTGTAGTCACTTATTTTTAATTTTTAAAAATGTAGTAATTGTAATCAACTTTTACTATACTTCATGTAAAAGAATTGTATGTCAGAGAATAATGAAGCTCACCCCCTGCTTCTCATGATTTCTCTTTCTTTTATTTACCCTCCTAATAGAGGAGAATAGCTTCCTTAGTTCTTGAGTGTTGTTATGTAAAGGTGAAGTGAGTGGTGGGAAAAGTATATCCAAATTCATTCTGGTTTCAAATCTGTTTGTTCTTCCCTTCGCTGACTGGAATACAGCTGAAAAAATATGAAACTGCTTCTATTATGATGAATTTAGCAATTCTAATTAGCTAAGGATTAAGAAAACTGATGAGCAGAGGTACACTTTGAGCTAGAATGGAGCTTTTACTATACTATATTGTATTGAACACTTGAGTACCATAATACTCACCTCAGTCAACTGAGTGTTCAGGATGAATTAAAAAGTTCACACAGTACTCCCAAATAATCTTTTTTTTAAAAAAAGAGCAACTATCAGTAACCCCTGGGTAACTGACCACATCAAAGCTAGCAAGATTCCAAAGATTTTTATTAGAATCCAGTCCTGATTTTACAAGTCAAGTGAAAGGATTCTAGATGGCATCTTTATGAATAATTTCTTCTTTCAATTCTTACCAAGTATAGTTACTTGTATTTTAGAAGTCTTATTTAAGACATTTAAAAGATATTAAATTATCAGAGAAGTTATTTTACAAGAATAAATCAGGTAATAGCAGCACTCACCCACCTTCACTAACCAGCTCACTATTGTCTGACTGTTTACAAGAGATGATCTTCTCCACTAGTTGGTTGTAGCTGCAGTTACCAACAGCTTTTACAATGTCATCAATCTAGAAAACAAATAACTGTCTCACTAATCATGATAAGATTAAAAACAATAACAAAGAAACCCATATCGCTCTTCAGAGTTTTATTCTAATACAATGTTAAATATACAAATATTTCTTATGAAAAAAATCAATACCCAACAATTTCCAAATTTGTTTATAGCTATAACAAAATACTGTTTAGCTGTATTTTAATTATGCAAAAAATAATTAAATGGGATTATTACATGCAACTTTATTTCTTAAGGTTGTAAAGATGCATTTAAGTGATTAAAATTAAAAGTAAATTATTTCAGGAGTAAAAATAAGAAAATATCAGGTTTTTTTTTTTCTAAAACACAAATGTTTTTGCGTTTAAAGCAAGGCAAATCTAAAGATATTAATTTATGGGACTAAAGTTTTTTCCATGATTCCTAGCAAAGTATAGTGGAGGTGAGTACACATAACTAACCTTATTTTCCTAAAGAAAAGTTAGTACATATTAATTAGAAACAGTATTTGCTTTATGATTTTTATTTAATCTTTGTCTTTGGAAGTACAGTAGAAAAGTAAATGCAAAGTTTTAAATTATAGGAAAATAAAATTGGGCATCTCTACTCTTTCTCCATTATACTTTGCTTTTATTACTGAAAAAAAAAATAGGTTTCTGCTGTCTAACCAACTTATTTTGATTGTCCTCTCATCCCTAAAATATATTTATAATTTATATCTACTATTGTTTTAATGATCTATGCATAATAAAACAAGCACAAATTAACACAATTATGTAAAAAAATAAGAGGGCCAATGTTTTCTTTCCACATCCAAATGATCTTCTTGAATACTTATTCTTTGAATACCACAAGTCTTGACATAGATCTGTACTTGTAATACTCTGGACAGTATTTCCCAAACTGGGGAGCTTGTTAAAGGGATCTAAAAGAATTGTAGGCTCAAGTTGCTTCTCAATTGTCTAAGTTTTATTCCAGTGCTGCATTGCAAAGTTTGAGAACCACTGCTCTGCTCTAGGCTGTACTTTATTTTCTTTGTTCCTGCAAAATCCTGGGATAGTAAAAGCCTCTTTAATCATGCAAGTGGGACTGATGGTTGGTTGAGAAGATCAGTTAATTGAAAAAGCAGTGAATTGTACAAAATATTATATACATGTCTTAAACATTTCATGTTAACTAAAAACACATGAATGTATTCACTTTGCAATCTTTTGATGCAGAGCCTAGTAAGGCCTTTTCTTTAAAAGAAGGTCTTTTGGCTATGAGTCTACGTAAACCACCCAAGAGTATGACTTCCAGCTTTCACTCATTTAAAATGAAAACTTAGACCCTTAAGAAGCAATTTAAGGGTGTAATCCCTTTAGATTTTCATTATTTTTCTTAACACTTTTACTGTTTAGAGCAATTTTCTTTAGTGAATCAATTTAATTGTCTTTCCGAAATATCTGAATTTTCAATCCTAAGAAATCCACAAAATCCACAATAGAATAATAAATACAAGATCAATATAAAAAATGAATTGTACTTCTATAGACTAGCAATGAACAATACAAAATTTCAAGTTTTCGTAGACCAAACCTCTACATTAATATTTCATTCAATTAATTCATTCGGGTACCTTTCATGCACTACTATGTACCAGGTGCTGTTAGAGAAGTACAGACTTAGCAGTGAACAAAATAAATGGTCTATGCTTTCATAAAGTTTATATTCTGGAGCAAAGACAAACAATAAATCAAATAAGAAAAAATATACACGCTAGGCAGTTATATGTAATGGTATGCAGCTATTCTTTGTTTTTACTGTTCTATAGTATTCTATAGTATGAATATACCGTATTATATTTATTCATTCATCTTTTGATAGCTATCTAAGTTGTTCTCAGTTTGAGGCTATGACAAATAATACTGCTATGAACATTCTTGTACATTTATCCTGTTCCACATATCAAGAGTTTCTCTAGGGAATATGCCTTGTCAAATTCCTGAGATTTAGGATATGCTTATCCTCAAATTTTCTAGATAACTCTAAACTGCTCTCCAAAGTAGACAGCCAATTTACATTATCAGCAGGGAACAAGAATCCCCTACATTGCACATCTCCAACATTTAGTATTGTCAGACTTTTAAATGTTAGGCATTTTGATGGATGTATAGTGTTATCTCATTTTGGTTTTAATTTGCATTTCCCTGATGACTCATTTATATGTTCACTGGCCATTTGGATATCCATTTTTGTTAAATTCCTGTTCAAACAAAGAGTAGCTGCAAAGAATAGCTGTTCAAGACATTTGCCCCTTTTTACTGGGTTGTTTATCTTTTAAAAAATTACTTATAGGAGCTCTTTACACCTTCTGAAAATTAATCCTTTGTTCATTATATAACATGCAATCAACTTCTACTCTGTGGCTCAATTTTACATTCTTTTTATTTCTTTAGACAAACAACTCAATTTTATAGTACTCATGTACTATTGATGTTCATTGTGATTAATGCATTTATGTCTTGTTTTATAAACCTTTTATCATTAAGGTTAGAAATATTCTCAAACTTACAGAGTTTTATCTTTTAAACATCAAGGCACATGGAATAGAATTTTCTGGTGTAAGTTAGGAGAAATAATTTCATTTTTTTCCTAACTGGATATCTAATTAGAAACTTGAATTGGCTATCTAACTAGCTATTTAATTACATATCTAATGGCTATCTAATTGTCTTAGCACCTTTTATTGAAAGAACTGCCTTTCCCTCACTGCTCTACAGTACCCTATTTCTGTCTATAAATGCACGGTCTTTTAGGCCTCTCTATTCTGTCACTGATCTAATTCTTAATTACAATATATAAAATATTTTGTATCTGGAAGAGCAAGTCCTCCCTTCTTGTTCTGCTTCAAGAATATCTTGGCTTCTAATCCTAGCTCTTTGCATTTCCATATAAATTATAGAATCAACTCGTCATATTCTGCAACTACTTTCCACAAACCTGCTGGGATTTTGTTTGGGGTTGTATTGAAACTAAAATTTATTTTAGTGAGAACTGACATCTTCATAAATTCAGTCTTGAAATCTAAAATTTCATATGTATAAAAAGAAGGTATAGTCAGGTTCATGAAAAACAAGGACTGAAAAAATGTCATGGACAGAAAGAGACTAGGAAGATAAGATGATTAAATGCAATCTGATACCCTGGATTGAATTCTAGAACAACAACATAAAAATTACCGGAAAAATTGGTAAAATGTAAATGAAGATTGTAATATATTTACTAGTAATGTACCAATATTAAATTTCTAAGTTTTGACACATGTACCAAGGTCACATAAGATTAGGGAAAAAGGGGCGGAGTACACAAGAATTCTTTGTAGTATCTTTGCAACTTTCCTGTTTCTGAAATTACTCAAAAATAAAGTTTATTAAATTCCTTTAGAAGAATGTATGTTCATTAGGTTTTCTTTTCTGTTTTTAGCAATTACAAAGAAATGTATAGTAAAATCTTCCAGTATGATGATCTATCTACTTCTTCTTGTAATTCTATCAAATTTTGCTTTATGTACTTTGAGGTTATGTTATTAGATGCATACAAATTTTATTTTCATTGTCAAAAACTGACCTTTACTCTTTGCGACAGTTCCCAGAGGTCCAAGTAATGAACAGTCAATCAGGGTTTTTACTTTCCAGGTGTCTCCAGGCACATACAAATTTAAAATGATTATATCTTCTTAGCAAATTAAACAATCTATTGTTAGTAATGCTTTTTGACTTAAAGTTTAAGTCTATTCTTTCTGATAGTACTATAGGTACACCAGCTTTCTTTTGATTAGCGATGATATGGCATCTTTTTCCCCTCTTTTAACTTGTAATCTCTGTTTAACTTCATATTGTTTTATATAGATCTCTTTAAATAGCAAATATATATATACATATATTTAATCCAGCCTCAGAATCAGTCTTTTAACAGGAGCATTTATTCTTATTTATACTTACTATAAGTATTCATATATCTGAATTTATTAAATCTACCATTCTCCATCCCATCAGATCAACATTCCCTAACCCCTTCTTTCTTCCTTCTTTTTGGATTAATTTTTCCCCCTTCTACTAATCTAGAAATTACCCACTATGTTTTCTATTCTTTTTATGATTATTCCAAAAGAGCATTCTCCAATAGCACATTCTGCAATAATGGAAATACTCCAAATCTGTGTTGCCCAATAAGATATCCACTAGTCTTGTGGCTACTGAGCAACTGAAATATGTCTAGTGTAACTCAGGAACTAAATTTTTAATTACATTAAAATTTTAATATCCCCATTTGGCTACCATATTGGATAAAGTTATAAAAACTATAACATCTACTACTACCATATCAAAGTCAGAAGTTAATACCCATTTCTTAAACAATTAAGTCTAGACTCTTCCTTTCCTCCTATCTTATGTTATTTTTTGCATATGCTAATGTTCTTTATTTAAATCTCAAAGATAATGTTATTATCTGATACAGTCAACATTTAATATTGTTGACTGTATCTATTCACTCTTCCTTCCATCTGGGATCACTTTCCTTCTTTTCAAAATCCTTATTTAGAATTTCCATTAATGATAGTCTACTGGCAGGAAATAATCTTAGTTTAATTAATCTAAAAAATGACTTTATTTTGCTCCATTCTTGAAAGATAATTGTTCTGGGAACAGGACTGTAGGTTAGTCATTTGTCTTCTTTCAGCACATTGAATATATCATTTCCACTGTCATCCAATGTTGCTCTTAAAGAGTTAGTTACCAATTAATAATGGAGAAATATCTTCTCTGTGACTGAATTCTGGTGCTTACCATCCAAAGAAATGCTGATATTTATTTTCAAGATAATTATTTGCAGAACACATAATTGGAATACAAAGAACTAGAGAGTTCTAAAAGATATCTCATAAAGACCTATGATTTCAAACTTTTGCCTCATTCGTTTTTCTTTCCCAGCAACAGCATCCTTTTGTAACAAAATGAATAAAATAGATATAAAGCACAGCCCTCAGGCCCTTACAAGAGTTTGAAAACCACTGCATAGACCAGAAAAATCTGAAGAACATATGAATTTAACTGTTTACCAGCAATATATAGCTACATACAGTCAGAGGGACAATCTGAGTCCAACTTTTAAGAACTCAGGCTTAGGTTCCTCAGTCCATCAGCTCATCCTCAAGAATCTAGGCTACCTGGCATTGTCATCTGCCAGAATTCACCATGGCTCACCTTGGAGGTATAAAATGCTAGACATGTTTAGACTTTTCAATGATATTCTTAGAGACAGAGTGTCAGTAAAAATACAGAGACCTGCTTACTTGTAAACTATCCTTTCATTGCCCAGAATACCAGTTGCTTTTATAATGGACAGGGATGAAGAAACACTGCCAAGTCCTTACTATTGTGCGCTCTCCTTCCCCGTAGTTAATGCATGCTGCATGCAAGCTTTGTTCTATTAAAAAGCCAGGCACTGTTATAAATAATGAGAAATAAGAGCTCAGCCCTAATAAAACATATATTCTAGTGGAAGATTACAGTCAATCGAGTAAAGAAATAAATAAGAATTCTAGATAAGTGGTGAAGAAAATCAAATACGGTCACAGGAGCGGGAATACCTGGAGAAAAGGAGGGTGACTAATTTTAGTAAGTTGGCGAGGAAGGGTCTCTAACACCTATGTGATATGTGCAACCTAAGATCTGAATAATGAGGAACTAAAAATGTTAAGATCTGGAAGAACAATGTGTTGGGAGTAAAACAATGTTCCACAGTGGGCAATTAGCTAGTACAAAAACTCAAGATAGGAATGAGCTTGACGTGTTTGAAGAACAGAAAGGCAGTTAGTGTACCTGGAGGGTAGTAAAAAGGAGAAGAATTATATGAGGTGAATTTTGACAGACAAGCACAGTCTAGACCATACAGCATTATCATAAAAACTCATAAAGATTTTGCATCTCATTTTAGTTATACCGGAGGCTTTCAAGGAAAGGAGGAGAACACAGAGCTAAAGGGGAGGGTTTATTTTACAAAGATCACTCTGAGTGCCAAGATTATTCAATGAGATAAAGAATAATGTTTTCAACAAACAGGAGGTACTAGGACAACTCAATATCTACATGTAAAAGAATAAAGTTGGATCCCTTCCTCAAACCAGATACAAAAATCAACTCAAAATGGGTCGTAATCCTAAACCTAAGCATTAAAACTATAAAAGAAGATACAAGAGTAAATATTTGTGATTTTGGATTAGGCAAAGCCTTCTTAGGTAGGACACCAAAAGCATAAGCAACAAAAGAAAAAATAGATAAACTGAACTTGATGAAAATCAGAAACTTTTGTCTTTCAAAGGATACCATCAAGAAAATGAAGACAACCCACAGAATGGGAGAAAATACTTGCAAATCACATACTGGATAAGAGAGGTATACCTAAAATATATAAAGAACTCTCACAACACCATAGCAAAAAGATAAACAGCCCAATTAAAAATGGGCAAGGGATCTGCAGACATTTCTTCAAACAAGATATAGAAATGGTCATTAAGCACATGAAAAGATGCTCGACATCATTAGTCATCAGAGGAATGCAAACAAATCCATAATGAGATATGACTTTACACCTATTAGGATGACTATAATCAATCTAAAGACAGATAATAATAAGTGTTGGTGAGGATGTGGTTCCAACTCCATAAAGTTACATTAAGCAGTCTTGGGCAGATTTAGCAGTCTGGAGGACTGTGCCCTTAACCTCACAATTTGGCTAATTCCAGGTAAAAATAGAAAAATATAAGTATCGGAAAATATAAATCTAGATTAATTTGCCAAATTAATAAAATTTTACTACACCTATGTTTATATAATTTAATATTTTCTACTTACCTGAGGATCCACTAACCACCCATGGTACAAAGGAATATCAAGAAGATCAAATACTATGCACTCTGGTGTATATTCAAACACTCGAACACCAGTGAATTTTACATTTACATCCAAGCCTGTCTGTAGTTTGTGCAAGATTGCCATAGCATCACTCATATTCTAAAAACAGAAAGGGAAAGGGTAAAAATTAGAAAAATAAAAAAGCAAAGATATTTAAATGCAAGCACATTTACTTCTAATTTTCCATTTTGTCTAATTTATTCATCTCTTCAATTTTTATTATTAAGTACCAGTATACTATGTGCCAGGCACTAATCTGAGTTCTAAATATCTAATAGTGAATAAAATAGACAAAGTTCCTGATCTCATGCAATTAACATTCTATTGTGAGAGACAATATGTAAATATATAATATAATGTCAAGTATTGGTAAGAGAAATTGAGCAGGATAAGGATGTACAGAGTGATGGGGTGAAGAACCTATTTTAGAACAGAAAGCCAAAAGACAAAAATTTCCAGTCAAAGAGAAAAGCCTCTCCCATTTCTAGGCATATATCCAGAGGAACTGAAAACAGTACCTTGAAGAGATATTTGTATACCCACGTTCACTGCAGCATTATTCAAAAGGCAGAGGTAGCCTAACTGTCCATTGACATATAAAGAAAATGTGGTATACACATACAATGTAATATTATCCAGCCTTAAAAAAAAGAAAGAAATCCTATTACCTGCTACAACATGGATGAAACTTGAGAACATTATGCTGAATGAAATAAGCTGTTGCAAATACTGCATCATATCAATTATACGAGCTACCTAGAGTTGTCAAAATCATGGAAACAGAAAGTAGAATGGTGGTTGTTGGGCTGGAGGGAGGAAGAGCTGGGGAACTGTTTGATGGGTATAGAGTTTCAGTTTTACAAGATGAAAATGTTCTAGAGATCTGTTTATAAAACAATGTGAATACAGTTAACACTACTGAATTATACATTTAAAAATGGTTAGGAAAGTAAATTTCATGTTATGTTTTTTAACCATAAAAAGAAAAAAAGAAAAACAAATGAGTTATCAATCCATGAACAGATATGAAGGAAATATAAATATATATCACTACGTGAAAGAAGCTAGTCTGAAATGGCGATATGCTGTATGATTCCAAATGACATTGTGGAAAAAGCAAAATGACGGAAACAGTAAAAAGATCAGTGATTGCCAGAGGTTAGGAGGAGGGAGGGATGTACAGGCAGAGCATACAGGACTTTTAGGGCAGTGAAACTATTCTGTAGGATACTATAATGGTGAATACATGGCATTATACATTTGTCCAAACCCACAGAATATATAACACCAAGAGTGAACCCTAATGTAAACTATGAACTTTGGGTATTATGTGTCAATGTAGGTTCATCAATTATAATAAATGTATCACTCTGGTACTGGATAT
>NW_011888866.1:5562677-5596203 GCF_000151845.1 Pteropus vampyrus
GAAAATATGCTCTTTTTTACATTATAACTTCTAGTAAAGAGGTTTTAATTAGGAAGATGGCAACTCTGCATTGGTCTTCCTAAAATTTAAGCTTGAACATTTCTGCTCACATAAAATTATACAAAAAAACACACTATTATATCATGCCTGTGGAACATTAAATACCAGCTTATACTCAGCTATAATAGCTTGTTACATACTACTCTCAAAGCTAATGGTAATGTAATCATAATACCTTATAGTTTTAGAGCTTATTTTAAATGCAGGGTACTTTTGTCTGCCATGTTTATAAGAAATGCAAGCAGTTGTTAGATATTGTTTGTTTCAACTTTGAAACAGAATTTTACTTTCAATCATTTTTCAAGATTACATCACCTTAATGGAAGCGTATCCTGAGACTGCAAGATGGACTTGAAACAAACAAAATGCTGATATTTAGATTTTCTCAAGACTGTGCAACAGAAGTAAAGTGAATTTTGAGATTGAGTTGAAATTACAACTATCATCCATAATTTCTAATTTCAAGTTTTCATATTAATCAAAACAGCCTCACTGATTTCAGTAAGAAATGACATAAATTTGATAAATAATAGAAATTGAACTGTATCATCTTATACTCATAAAATATCATTTACTGGTTTTATATATTGGAGGTTATCATAAGATTTTATTTGAAAAGAGGTTTCTATTGCAAAAAATCTTTAGAAATCATTGCTTTAAGCTACAAATTTCAATAGAATGTAAACGATTTAGCGTATCAATTTGGCTTTAGATACAGATTTCTTACCTTACACAGTGATGCAATGCAACATGTTAGCTTTTCTATTCTATTAGGACTAGATTATTTAGACATTTAAATTCAAGAAATTTTGAAATTTTGAAATGAGTTTTGCTCCCTTTTTGGAAATTGATATTAGTAAAAGTATATAAAAAAGCTTTGAAAGTAAATATAAAGGTTCCAATGATGTCTATTTCTTCTCTGGTTGAGACTTCCTTCCACTATAAGTACCTGATTTCTTCTTGCCTTCTACTGTTAAAGGAAGAACACTGAAGAAAAGGATGCTCTGCTTGCTTTCTTCCAGCTCTGATCATTTTGAGCCTAGTAATCCCTCCTATATTACAGAACAGAATCTCTGAAGAACACACTAAGAAATGTGGACACAGTGAAACTACGAAACAGCAGAGTCCTAACTGTTCTAATGATATATCCTAGAAATAATTTGCTCGACTTTCTCCTAAACATAACTTAATTATAAAATAAAAATAACTAAAATGAGGAAAAATGAATCAATGACAAAATCACTTGAAAGTCAATTTTACCAGGAAAATACCAGGTTATCATTCTACATAGTCCTGTAGAATGATATCTATGCTTCATTCTATATAGCATGTATATTCATATAAAACTGAGAGCAGCCACTGATAGAGACCCATGAATACATACATCCATTGGTTAAAAATTACATATTTTAATGTGACAAAAAATTATTCCTATTACCTGCTCATAGTTTAAACGTTGAATTTCTGAAATTTCTTTTGGCTTTGCATCAAGCATGTAATCTCCTGTAAAAAGAAATTGTAAAGTTATCTTTTTAAAATATTATTTTTTTCTGATTACAAAGGTAATAGATTTTTTAAAATGTTTATTTATTTTAATTAGTTTCAAGCATACAATACATTGGTTAGACATTTATATAGTTTATAAAATGATCCCCCTAATTGCTCCTTCTCTCCTCTGGTTTTCTACCTAGCTAATATATTAATGCTAACTGCATTCCCTATGCCATATTCCTCATCCTCGTGACCATCCATCAACTACTAATTTGTACTTCTTTAACCCTTCACCCCATTCTCCCAGTCCCCCAACGCCCCCTCCTCATTGTCTGTCACCAGATTGTCTTCTATATTTGTGTCTGTTTTTGATTAGTTTATGCTTTTTGTTTCTTAGATTCCACATATAAGTGAAATCATATGGTATTTATCTTTCTCTGTCTGACTTATTTCACTCAGCATAATAACCTCTAGGTCCATCCATGTTGTTGCAAATGGTAGGATTTCTTTTTTTTAATGGACAAAGGTAATAGATTTTAATTATAAATTATAGCAATGAGTGATATATAAAATTAACCACCCCCAATTCTATTCAAGGAAAACTGATGCTGTCTGCTAGTCTCACATATTTTTTTCAATGTACATAGTCTAATGCTTTTGAACTTTTTCTTCTATTTTATAATATATTTGAGCATCTTTCCATGTCACTATAATAAAGCTCTAAAAGACTGTATCAAGTTTCACTGCTATTAATAATATAACTATTATCCTAATATCTTTCTAAGAACAGGTTTATCAGTCTTCTAAATGTTATTCTGAGAAGTAAACAAAATCTTTTAGCATGTAAAAAAACGATGTATTTTTATATACACATTTTTAATATATGTATTACTTTTAGTATATGTGGTACCTTTTAAACATATGTAGCTCAATTTTAATACCTTAAGTACATCTTTATCTGTTTTGTCTTTTTAATTAACTATATACACTTCTTTTCTTTGAATTGCTTGCTTATAGAAGTATTATTTCTTCTTATTGAACTGTAAAAGCTCCTTTTCAATTAGAGGAATTAGAACATTTACTATTTGTTATAAGTGTCGAAAATATTTTTTCCTCACATGGGCTTCTCTAACTTTATGGTGATGTTTTTTTGTCTACTTTTTGTGATGCAGAAATATTTAATTTTAATACAGTCAAATTATTCTATTACAGCTTCTGGGTTGGATGTCATGTTTAGAAAGATCTTCATCTCTTAAAACTATATAAACATTCACATATGTATTCTTCATGTATATTTGTTTGTCTTTTTTAATAATTAAATATTTAATTTATCCGGAATTTATTTTGAGATACAGTTATATATAAAACTAACTTCTCACTCAGCCTCCCAAATCACTAACAAGTTGACAAAATTATTTATAACCTTTATCTTCTAATTCAAAATAAACTTCTAAAGAATACATCAAGTATTCTCTTAAGCTTTACGACTCTGGTAAAAGAACTCCTGTGAACATCAATATATTATTATTTGTACTTTTAATTAGAACTTTACGATAACAAACCTAACTAGTAAACATTTTATTCTGCATAGGTACAATAACTCCAAAAGCTCTAAATTAATTTATAGAAATATACAAGCAAGTCTATTTAATGAATATTTTTGAGTCCTTATTCTATATGGCACATCGTGTGTCATGTACATATTTTTTAATATATGTATTGAGGTTTTGATACATTTAACTGAAAACTATGCTTTGAGTAAATTCTACGTATTATGTATTTAAATAATTGAGAATATAATTGCTATACTTGTATCCTATATTTCATTGAACAAAAGAATCAGATATTTTTAAAGGGCTGAATTTGAGTTTCTAAAGGAGCATCTTTCAGTTTTAGATACCCAAATAAGTCTCTTAAGAGTGCTATTTTGTCTAGCTTACCTAACCTTTATTATCTGTAATTGGTCAACAATACTATTTCAATCAATAATTATTTATTGAGAGTCTATTATGTGTTTAGTAGTGGGTTAAACCAAATATTAGGAAATGAATGGTTCTTTTAAAAAAGCAATAATTTGGTTGAGCAAAGAACAAAAGGAAACTGCATAAGATGATAAAGCATAATATAGTAAAAATGTAATAAATGCCTTAAGTATCAAATAATTTTGAAAAGAGATATTGATAAAGCCTGTAGCGCTTAGACATATATTTTGGAGGGGGTAGTATCTAAACTGGATTCAGAAAAGGGCAGAACTTGACAAGGCAATGAAGGAAAAAGCATTCTTTGAGGGAGAAAGAGTAATAGAAAAAGTACATATTAAGAAACATCATTTCATATGGATAACTCATAAGAAGGTTTACATGTAAGACATAAGATGCAGAGTGGTGAGAAATATGGCTGGACAAGTAAATTTAATCAGATTATAGACAATCAAAAATAATATAGCTACTTATGAAAGATCACAAGGGATCTTTATGTTTTTAAGTAGACAAGAGCAGAATGAAATTGATGCTTTCAAAAGATAACTGGTATGTACAGTAATTTGGAAGGGAGAGGAAATAATAGTTTGCAATAAATCATGTTGTGAAGTATTAGTATACGAAGAAAGAATTCCAAAGAAAGAATTCATATGATTTTGCTAATAGTGGAATATTTCAGACAAACAGAAATCAAGAAACAAAAACCTGATTGCTTCGTTAGGCAGAAAAATGGAAGAGAGGGTTTGGCAGTAGTTAGCTTAACCCAGGTGAGCATTTGGAAAAAAGAGGAGACAAGGTCAACTCTGGACAAAATCAAAATGCTTCAACACCGACCTCCCTATATAGTTTTTATACTCAAAAGATAAAATAAATTATCTTTTAAAAAGTCAGACACCACCACCATCCCAAAAGCTATTTTCCTTACTGTAATACTATTAGTCTAATCATCAGACAAACAAGTTTGGATGAGTAAAGTTATAGTATAAGTTCCAATTTGTGTTACACTTTTTTACATTATCTTCCTACCCATTTTCTGCCTTCCACCTACACTTCTTCCCCACCTTATTTTATTAGACATCCTAGCACGTCCTAGGTATCCTAGCCTGTCTTGCTCCTTTCTTTATGCCAAAGCCCCCAACAAGCCTTGTCCATGTATGGCACTACTCTACTACTCTAGTGACAAAAATTTCCAAATTAAAATTCAATCCTTCTCTAACCTTTGCCAAATTTCTCATTCTTTGTGGTTCCTCAGCTAAGTGCTAGAAAAGCAATTAATAGTTTCTCTTATAATCTTTCTACTTTTGCTTATTAACTCTGGTTCCTCTAGAGAACTGGAGTAATCTCAAGAAGAGAAAATTCAAATAATTTAGAAAATTAAACAATTTGTCCTGGCAGGATTAGTCCTGAATAAAGTTTACTTTTGGTGAGGAAAATTCTTCAGAATCTCTTTTCTCATATCACTTTTGCTCGTTTCTCCCCCACCTCCCATTAGGATTATGTTACTTTCATGCTGCCCCTAGTAGCTGAGTCCCCTCACCCAGGATTTCCGAACCTCTTTTGCTACCCTAGACCTAGATATTTCATCAATTTTTCTTTTTCCCCATTAAAATTTTCTAGCCTGTGTCCTGCTTCCTCCAGGCTTCACTAGCTAACAGATAAATTTAACATACCAAACCTCCATGATGACTATTAACACCACTCTACTTGCTTTTTTCTGCACACCTTCTGAGACCAAATGAACTCTTTTGCTGTCAGTCCCCATAACTGTGGATACAGTTTAGTGGCAGAGACCCATGAGCAGAGCCAGAGGGTGTAAGTGTGGCGGTGCTAACAGTACAAAAGGACAAGACTGGAGTTTGAAATAAAAGCATCACAAATTTTAAGACTGCTTCATTTGACAGATGAGGAAACCAAAGCTCAGAGAGGTTAGATAATGTGCTGTCTTCATCTGGGTACCTTCTTAGGTGATTTAAAGAAGGCTGAAAGACTCATCATATACTCAAAAGTATACCCTTCTCCTTCACACTACTTGTTCCCCTGCGCTTTTCCTTTTTTTCTAGCAAATATTTACTGAGCATATACTGTGGGCAAATTATTTGGAAGTATCAATAATGCATCTCTGGTTCTTCCGGAGAACTGGAGAATCTCAAGAGGAGAAAATTCAAATAGCTTAGAAAATTAAATAATTTGTCCTGGCAGGACTGGCCATTAATTCCAGCACATTTTCCTTCAACATATTAATATACTCATTTTTTCTTTATGCAACTTAAATTCTATGGCCCATCATTATAATCACTCTCTACACGCACCTTCAATTCCCTAGACTTACTGCAATATACTCACTTGCAAAAACCCAGCTCTGGTTAAATCCTGCTCCCTCACTATTCAGGCCTATATTCATGGAGCTGAATATAACTGGAGAAATCATACCACCATGCTGGCTGGTCTCACTAACTTCAGAGGTAATGCCCAGGAATCATATCGCATCTTCCCATTCACTACTCCACTCTTCTAGGCAACTATGTTATACCTTCCCTCTCATCTTCAACATTTCCTCCTTCAGCCTCCCTCAGCTGATGACCTGGTTTCCTATTTCATCGAGAAAATAAAAGCACTCAAAATAGCTTCTACAAGCTACCACAACCACATCTACCCATCTACCTGCATCTATTTTTAATATAGTCTGTCTTTTCTCCTATTTCTATGGATGAACTATCTCTACTTAGACTAATTCTTCTATTTGTTCAAAGTATTCCAGTTCTTTTCCACCAATTTCCTTTTTAAAAACAGCTTTATTGAGATGATTCATAAAGCATACAAGTAACCCATTTAAGTGTACAATTTGTTTTTAAAAGTATATTAACAAGATTATGAAATCATCACCGTGACCTAATTTTAGAAAATTTTTATCACTCCCTAAAAGAAATTCTGTACTCAATAGCAGTCAATCCCTGTTTTCCTCCTATAACTCTCCCAGTCCTAAGCAACAAGTAATCTACTCTTTGTCTCAGGTATTTCATATAAATGGAATCATACAAAATGTGGTCTTTTGTGACTTGGCTTCTTTGACAGCATGACGTCTTTAAGGTTTATCCATTCCTATTTATGGCTGAATAATATTTTATTGTAGAAATATACCACATTTTCTTTATCCATTCACCAATTGATAGACATATGGGTTGTTCCCATTTTTGGGCTATTATGAATAATGCTGCTATAAACATTCTTGGATAAGTTTTTGTGTGAATGTGTTTTTACTTTTTGTAGGTAAAACTGTAGGGTTATATTCTATGTTTAACTTTTTAAGGAACCGACAAATTTTTCTAAAGTGCCTGCATTATGTTACATTCCTACTGGCTACGTATGAAGACTTCAATTTTCTCTAGTACCCACTCCAGTCAGGTTTTCATCTCATGTACTTGGAAAGGTTCCCAATGACCACCTTATGGCTCAAGAAATGGTCAATTTTTAAGTCTTCATCTTGTTTGAACTATTAGCAACATTTAATTCAGTTAATTTCACACTCTTCATTGAAACTCTTCTTCATTTGGATTCTAGGAAATCAGGCTCCTGTTTTTCTTCTACCTGGCTGAGCATGCCTGTTCCTCCTTCTTCTCCAACTTTTAATCATTAGCATGTTCTAGACTCAGTCCTTGATCTCTTCTCTTCTCTATTTACATTCATTCTCTTCATGATCTCACTTAGTCTAACTCACCTGTCATGTTTCCTGCTCCTAAATGTAGATTTATAGGCTAGATCTGTACTGTCCAATACATTAGCCGGTAGCAACATGTGGGGATATAAATTTAGTTAAATTTAATATTCATCTCCTCAGTCACATTAGCTGTATTTTAAGAGTGCAAGAGCCACATGTAGCTAGTAGCTACCAAATTGGAAAGCACATTATAGAACGTTTCTATCATCACAGAAAGTTCCATTGTATAGCACTGATCTAGACCTTCCCTCTGAACTTTAGATTTTTATATCCAACTGCCTTCCTGATATTTCCACTTGGATACCAATAAACATCTCAAAACCAAAATTCTGATATTTCTCCTGAAACATTTTCCTTCCACTTTTTCCTGTTTCAGTTAATGTTAACTCCATCCTTCCAGCTGTTTTAGCCAAAAACCATGGAGTCACCCTTGATTTCGCTCTCATCTCACTCCACATTCAACCGATCAGCAAATTTTGTCAGCTCTATATCCAGAATCTGACCACATTTTACAATCTCCACTCTATTACCCTGTTTGAAGTCACCACAAACTTTTGTCAGTTGTAATAGCTTCCTGATCTCCCTGCTTCTGTCCTTAACCCCATCTAAGTTCTATTTTCAACATAAGAGCCAGAGAATTCTTGTTAAACTTAAAGTCAAATCATGTCACTTCTCTGTTTAAAATCTTCTAATGGCTTCCCAAATCACTTCCAGCAAAAGTCAAAGTTGCTGTAATAGCCTACAGGGCCCTATATGATCTGACCCCATTATCTTTCTAATATCTCTTACTACTTCCACTTCACACTCTCCTTGGCTATTATACTAGCTGTTCCTCCAAAGCACCAAACATATTTCAGCCTTTTCATGAAATGAAATTTAAAATCACAAAGTCCGAGAATCACTAAGCTAGACTAAAAGAGGTATAAACAGAAATTCTACTTCTACATATCTAGGTATTCAAAATAATCTAGCCAGTAAATGGGATTAAATGATATTAATTATATAAAGAAAAGGGTCTTCCAAAAGCTGCAGTCTCAATCACTTCACTAAGCCTACATTTCACAAAAAAACCAGTTAGCTAGTTGTCTGGAATGGTGCAGACAAACTAATCAGCTGACAATTTTTTTAAAAAAATAAAAATTTAATTCCTAAAAATATTGTGAGAACATGGATTAAGATTTCCTATTAGGCAACCGTATAAATATATATATATACAAATTTTTATTCATTAAATTGTAAAAGACCTCAGTGTAATATACAATTACCTGCTCTGTAAAGAAATTCTACTCAGTACAGCTGGTCTGCAAACTGTGTATTACTGGTCTGTTTTGAAATTAGAAATTTGCATAAGAATGCAATTCAATACACTGCTTCCTTCATCAAAAAAAATTTGCTATGAAAAAATTTCAGGTAAACTAAACAGTTTACTAATGTAAATGTTTTACATTCCAGTACAAGCCCCTATCTCACTGAAGACTAGTAGCTAACATTTCATAGACTGGCATAGGTCCATGAGTCATACATACTCTGGGCAGCACTGCTCTAAATCACCTCCTGGGTCTTTAATTCTGCTCCGCATTTTTTAACACTTTCTACATGCAATGTCAGAGTTTCTGTGCCATTTCTCATTTTGCAATTTATTAGAATTAATATGTATCTTGTTGTTTTCTAGATGGCATTCAGTCTCCTTATTTATATTACAGAATTTTAATCCTGGTCAGAAAGAAGGCTTTAACATCCAAGAACGGTAACATACCAATAAAAAATTTTAATTGAGATTAAAAATTATAACTTTAAAATAAATTATATAATAGCACTTCAGGAAGGTGAAATTTGGTAATATATTAGCTTTGAAAACTTTTATTTTGAAAGAGATATAAAATCATCCACTTTTCAACACTAACCTAAATATTCCATCAGCTGTTCAGCAGTTATGATTTCCATCATCGGTGGAAGTTTCACCTGAAAAACAAAGTATTTTTTCTATAAAATCAAATGTTTTAGGAGATTAAAGTGTTTCTTCTGTAAGAAACACAAGTATGTATGTATATATGTGTATCTACTACATGTATACATTAACATTTACATTATTAAAATCTTTATAATGATCTTTATAAAATATAACAAAGTTAATCCTATCGCCACAAAATTTGCAGAACAATATAAGGTCTCATAGAGACACTGAGAAATCTGTTTTCAAAGGCTAAGGATCTGCTTTTCACCACCCACCATGGCTGTCACTAGGCACCTGCAACAGTGTCCTGCATGACAGAAGTGCAGTTAAAGGGCAGGAAGAGGCACCAAAAATGTTGTGACAGGTCACCCATCGAAGAGTTTTACTGAAGATAGGCTTGAACACAGCTCAATATCCCATTACTTCAGTCTACCTCAGCCATTTTCTATTGTTGAATGGCTAAAATGGCTACATACTGAAAAATTCATACTTTATGATTCCACCTGTAAAGTTTTAAAACAGGAAATATTGTAGAGAGCTGCATGCTTGGTATAAAACTATAAAGAAATGTAAGGAAATGGATACTATAAAAATCAGAATTATGGTTAGCCCTAGGGATAAGAAAAGAAGTTATAGTTGGAAAGGAGCATATAAGAAGCTTCCGAGGTGCTGGCAATGCTCTAGTTCTTGACTTACATGGTAGTTCTGCTAATGTTTGCTTTAAAATAACTTGTTAAACTGGACATTTCTGTTTTATGTACTTTTCTGTATTATATTGCACAATATAAAAGTTAAAAGTAGATATATAAATTACAGTCATGTTTAAGTTTCTAAAGTTAATTCAGCTGCAACACATTAGTCCCAATTTTTCAAATGAATTGGCAGATGACTTACACGGATATTACAGCTAATGACTGTAAATATTTTAACTAACTTATTCAAAAACATACTCTGGTATATTCAGGGTAAGATGGAAATTTAAACAGTTAATATATTAATGATAGAATAGTAACAATTTTAAATTCTTCAGTAATTATTTTCTGTTCAACCAAGTAAATGATTTATATCAGCAATTTCTCTAACAATTCCCCCAAGTTGAAAAAGGTGCTCTGGGTGTTTATGTTACATGGTAAGAGCATGTCACAATTTTTTTGTTTGTTTTAATCAATGAATAAAATAAGTTCTAAAACAGATCCCTGTTAACACAGAAGTGTGAGACCCTCTGAGAACATACATGACAGTTGATGATTAGGATTTAGACATCCAGTGGATTTATCACTCAATGAAAACCAAGAGATTCCAAGGAGGTTTTGATCATTACTTGATTCTAATTACTTTTATTTTCTATGACATGTAATAGACTATTTTTTAGTAGTTTTAGGTTTACAGAAAAACTGAGCAGAAAGTACAGAGAGTTCCCATATATGGTATATTTTTAAATTGAAACTCATTGACAAATTATAGTCCCCTGCCTGTTTTTTCTAAATAAAGTTTTATCAAAACACAGTCACTCTCATTTGTTTATGTATTGTCTGGCTGCTTTTACACCAAAGTAGCAGAGTTGAATCTTTGCAACAGAGACCATATGGCCCAAAAAGCCTGAAATACTTACTGTCTGGTCCTTAACAGGAAAAGTTTGCTGTTCCCTGCTTTACATGATTTTAACTGTTATGTTTTATCAAAGTGCTTCAGTATTGCTTTGAAGGTCTGATATTTAAACCAGTAGTTTATGTTCCTTGTGAATGTTTATATTCTGCACAACTGTCAGACCAATTTGAAAGTCCCATTAATACCTAGCAATGATTCTTACATAAAATAAGACCTATACGTTCTTTTATACCAGACAGTTTCAAGACCGAAATATATTCACTAAAAAATTCCATAAACAAATACCTTATTCTCTGCTTTGGTTAATGTAGTAATCCTACCATAAAATTATCAAGATAAGAAAACAAGGCACTAACAAGTATATATATTTGGGAAATACATTATACAATCTTAGATTTTGACAAACACATAATTTCAAGGTTTAGCCTTGATATTTCTGAATAATAACTGCCTACCATGTGTTCCTTCAAATATTTGAAACAGGAAATGACAATCTCTATATTGATTTTAGAAGTGGGACAATAAACACATAACTATTTTAACAGACTTATTCACAAGCATACTCAGAGGTATATTCATTTCCTGAATCTTGGCCAATAAAACATTCTGGGTGTTCATTAAAACTAGGGACAAAAGAGTATAATAGTGAAGAAAAATGCCTGTCTCTCACTAACACTCTGGAGCCATCAACATCTTAACTTTTTTAAACCACAAAACGATCTTCCTGAAACATTGCTTCTCTTTGTTTTCCTCTACCACCATTACCTATAAGCAAGTGCCAAAGGTTTTGATAATGATCCTAAGACTTTCACTCTTTTGTCTCTTTAGATTGTATTAAAGAGAAACAGGTTATGGGATAGCCAGCTAAGAATACATAATTAACAATTGTGGCATTGTCTGAATCTCTAAATTTTAAATTTTATAAGTAAAAAAAGAAAATAAAGTATGACCTAGGTTCTCAAGTGGTCTTCTTTTAATAATAATCTGTAATATTTATAAGTAGTGAGAATAATGTATATATTGAGTACTTGGAAGGTACTCTTAAGTAGTTTAAATAGTCTTCCTCAAATTTGAGCAAAGCCTGCCAAATTAACACATAGATCCAAGAGTCCAAACAAAATGAAGATTTGATTCTCTAGGAAAATAAGGTATGTCCTACCCTAAATAACGTTATTGTATTAACTAGATTTCCTGAGCAAAATTAATAATAAGCACAGCAAGAATATTTAAATTAACAAAAGGAAATAGCTACTCCAACTTCAAATATTCAACTATAGGATAAAACCTCATTAATTCAGCCCAATTATTCTGTAATTCTTAGTCATTTAAAGAGTGAAGTGTATTTTGGAATAGACTCAAGTGAGACCAAAAATAAAAACAACAAAACCTTCTGTTTAAAGTAATAAAATCTTAAACAGGAATATAAAACATCCCAAAAGTGATATGCCAAGATTCTGATACCTATTTTATATTCTGAGGGGATAGAGAAATGCAGAGGACCCAGAAATAACTAAGAAATAAGCATTTTATATAGGTGATGGCAAGTACAGAAATAACCAGCCAAAAAACATTATTAAATGTTTCATTAGAATACCAATTAATAAGTACTGAAGAAATACAGTTTGAATTCTAACACTTCTTTAAAGTTAGAAAAATACTTAAGGAGATAAAAAATTACGTATTTGCCAGTCTCTGCTCTTTAGGAAATCCAGGGGAAAAAATTAAATGTGTTGAATTTATACTAATTGCCATTCAATTTGCATGTTACCTTTAATCCACAACAATCCTATGAAGCAGGCATTATTACCTTCATTCAAAGAATAAACAAAGGCATTAAAAAGTTAATTTGTCCAACTGGTGTAAATTGAGATCTGTGGTGTGAATTGAGATCTGACTCCTAAGTCAATTACTCTTTTCATTATACCACTATTCAAAGATTTTTAAACACAGCAAAATACTTTCTTGCAATGAAATCTTATAAAAAACATCATCTGAAATATATTTTAAATGAAGAATTGACCAAATTTTGTGACCAATGAAAAGTGGAGGATAAGGGAGAAAGAATAATCGAAGTTGCCTCTAAGGCTCAAGAAACTCTAAAAATCAAGATTCATACAATCAATAAAAATAAGAAATTTGGTAAGAGAAGATAACTTTGTATAAGATGTTAACTGCTCAGAACTGTGAAGTTTGACATTCAAACAAAAAATTGAGTTGGAACTCAGGAAACAACCATTTTTTTTTTTCAAAACACCTACAGCACCAGATCTTCATAGGTGCTCTCCCATCCAAGTACTAACCAGGCCCAACCCTGCTTAGCTTCCGAGATCAGACAAGACTGAATCAGGCATGTTCAGGGCGGCATGGCCATAGACAGAAGACAACTATTTTTAATTTGTACATGAAATATTTGATTCCTATGCTGCAGTCTACTTTTGCATTATGGCAAAATAGACCAAGTAAATAATGCAATTTATTTTTGGTTCAAATTTTACTAATTTTGAATATGCAGTAAATCATATCATTCATGATATTTTTAGTTGCAATTGTAAAGAAATTATGTTTTTGAAAATATTAGAAGTATTATTAATGAGAATCAAAGGGAAGAAATGTAGTTTTCAAAATACAGACTAAAAAACTTAAGGATCCTTTCAACATACCTTTAATTTTGGCTACAGCAAATAAACTTATGTATTACAAGTTATTTTACATCATGCTATATATTTTAATTTCTTATATGTAATACTAATTTATTATGAAGAATAATTACTGTACTTAAAAGACTAAAATTTAGATTTTTAGTAAATCTAACTGACTTTCTATTTGTCATCGGTATTTCAAATCAGGAAAATTTTATGAGACAACCTTCAACTTAAAAATGCCAATTTGAAACACTTTCACCATCAACTTATCATAATTCAGACTCCATCATCAGAGTAATATGATGCCTATTTAAAACTATTTAAAACCATCAGAATCTGCAGATATATTCATACATATTAGATTTTCAAGAATGTCCTATTTTATATGCAATTTAAAGGGTTTTGGTGCAATGAAGAATATTGTTACAGTGAAATTTACCAATAGAAGATTTACTAGTAAGAGATCTTCAGTTCAAAATTCACTGGACTTATAGTTAAGCTCTGCAAACTTACCATGCTGAAAATTCTCCACTCATCACCCCCAAAAAAGCTGACTGTGAAACTTTAACAGTAATTGCTTAAAAGATAGATGGTGCCAAATGGTCGGAGACTAGTTATAAGGCTACTGAAATAGTCCAGGTGAGAGATGAAGGTAGCCTGAACTAGAGTAGTGGTTGTAGAGATAACTACTAATGATTGAAAATATCATATTTAATAAACTACGATGGGAAAAGCAAGATCATTCACCACAGACCCCAAGAAAGACTCTGAAATTAGAAGTGTCAGATAATTCAGAAGATAGGATAAAGCATAGGGGCCTAAAAATGGAAGGAGTCTGTATAAAGAACAGCTAGTACCAGATCCCTAGGATTTGTTCTAAGGCAGCAGTCCCCGACCATTTGGCACCAGGGACTGGTGCTCCTATGAGAATCTAATACCTGATGATCTGAGGTGGAGCTGAGTCAGTTATGCTAGCGCTGGGGAACGGCTGCAAATATAGATGAAGCTTCCCTTGCTTGCCCGTCACTCACTTCCTGCTGTGCGGCCCAGTTCCTCACCAGCCCGTGGCCCTGGGGTTGGGGATCCCGGTTCTAAGGAATCATGAAGTCTATTTCTGCTTCTCTGACTTATCGCTGGCTCCTCTACTCTGCTTTGTGTTAGACTTACTGTCCACAGGCTTACTGGTATCTTGAATTTTAACTTCCCAACCAAATATCCCAAGTAAGAGTTCAGGTTCTGGAGTGGGTGATAATCTTCTTTGGGCAAGTTATTTAAACTCTATGCACCTCAATTTTATATATATGTAAAACAGGAACAACATCTATGGATTTCATGATGTGGCTGAGAAAATTAAAAAATGTATATAATACATGTAAAATACTTACCATAATACCTAGATATAAAAATAATTGAGTACTTATCATTATTATTCAAAGCGCTATGATTACCGGTACCACCTGTGCTCAAATGTCCTTCATTTGGGACTTAACACAGACAAGGTTGGATGAGGAATGGGAAGGTTTTCCACTGAAGGACTACTCCATAGCAAGAGGAGAGGAGAAAATAAACAGATAGCTAACAGGACAATCATCCAGTGGCAGTATTCATACTATCATCAGCCCTACTCCACTTTATTTCACAAATCAGATACTACATCAATCCTAATTCTTAGAAGAGACTAGAAGTGAAAGTCTATAAAGTGTTACTTGCACCTATCATGTAAATAAAACTCCATCACTGTGTGAAGCTTTTAATCTCTTCTGACAGGATCTATATTAAAAAATAGGGTGGGCAGAGGCTAAAATGGAATCTTTGGCTCACCATCTGTTTTTCCATTTTTATAATAAACACCATTGAAAACCTCAAAAGAGCTTTCTGTCTACTTTAGGAAAAGGGGAATATGAGAAAACTTGTGATTGCAATGTTTCTATAGGTTATGAAGTAAAAAAAAAAAAAAAGCAAAATCTAGTCAGAAGCAAGAGGTATCTATGAAAAGGTGTATGAGAAAAGAAGAGTAATCAAGGACAGAGGGAGAACTAGAGCAAAAACTCACTGCTGGCATGAGGCTCATCCTCATGATACCTCACTCTGTAGGTGATAATGAGACAGAATATACGTCTATCTGAACTTCTTTGAATTTTCTGTTAATGGCTTTTTGCTCACTTTGCTATTGTTTTTCTTTTTTTTTTAGAAGAGGAATATTTGTTCTTTTTTTTAACCATAAGGTTTTTGTTTTTGTTTTTGTTTTTTACAGATTAGAATGTATTAATCCTTACTTTATAGTTTCTAGGTTTAACGTCTGAAGAAACCAGTTTAATGTAAAATTCTTGCTTCAGAACCCTTGTGTTCCTCCCTTGACTTGAAGTGGGAGATGGTCTCAGCTCTCACTAAGCAAAGAAAGAGAAGGTGAAAAGAATTTCCTACCTAAAAGGGCTAAGGAGGAGAGATGTGCTTCCAGCATCTTAAATCAGAACAGTGTGTTCATTCTTCTACTAAAATGCTACATAATGATTAGATACATAATGATTAGATATTACAATACTATATATCCTCTATCACAATGTACAGTATAATATATATGTTTTTTTTAATGTGTAGGCCTCAGAGTCAATAACATTATTTCTATAAGAAAACAAAAGTATGACAAAGCAGAGACTACTTCTATTATTAAATTAATACCTTCATAAACATAAAAATATTAAAGTAAAAACTTTCAAAAATATTTCATAACATAAAATTTAAACAATATGTAAAAGTAGAAAAATAACAGCATAATGAACTTCCTTCCAGAGTGCAGCTTCAACATTTATAAGGCCAATATCATCAGAAACTATATTTCATAGATTATTTAATTAAATGGGTTATAGTTCTCAAATATACTTATTAATGGCCGTTGTTGATAGATAAAATGAAAGATAAAAGAAAAACTATTAAAAAACACCAAATAATAGTCTAAAGTAAAGAAGCAAATTGAAAATGTATCCCAAGACATAAATTTACCTGGTGTCAGTTAAATAGATTTAGAAATTTGAACTTGAATTAAATTTAGTGAATAGATTTTCTTCTTTCTTGATTTGTTGGATTATCACAGTTAAATTATTCTACAGATTATGATCACCTTCCTACTCTCCATCAGTCCAAACCCAACACTTTTTAATTAAAACTCCAAGATTTCCAACTCAGTACTTACCCTGTTCAATAATTTTAACTGTCATCTCTCATGAAGAACTATGGCATTTGCTACCTTTAAATCACTCATATCCTCCCAATATGTTCAGTTTATTTTCTTATTACTTCATCTCCCCAAAAGAGATGATCAACTATTTCACTTTCAACTCTAATTCCATTGACTTTTCATGAATCAACCCTTGAAAAGCCCAATCCCTGATAACCCTAACTAGCCATTCTTCCTGTCCCTATTTCTAGGTATAAGAGAACTACTGGGCGTGGGGGGTGGGGGGATAGGGGTGGGGACAAAAACAAAGCAAAATTGATACACCAAAAGTTTTTAAAGACTACTCTAACTTATCCATTGCTACTTATTACTTTCTATTTATGCCTTAGATTCTTAGGTACATTGTCCAATGACATCAGAATTTCTTTAAAATATATTGTACTATTCTCACAAAACCAACCCCTCGATGCTTTACATCTCTCCTTAATTACTGACAAGTTTAGTAGTTACGACTGATGAGGTCAACTGTTATTCTGCCAAAATGGAAAATCAGGCCTCAATTTCTGTCTGCCTCTCTCTCTTAACATAATCTGCCTTGTTCCATTCATTCCATTACTTTAGAAAATGACTGTTCTTCCTTTCCTCTGAAGAGAACTTCACCACCTATTCTGAAGAGTCCATATTATCCTGACTTTTCAGCGACCTTGTTCTCATGTCTATCCTTTTTGGCAAAATCTTTCCTACTCCACCAGCTACTTGATGCTGTTGCATTTGACAATAACTAATCAATTTTATTTTTATTATAGTCTGTCTCCCAAACTACTATCATGACATTATCCTACTTCTAGTTCTTAGTGACATCTCAAATTGTACCTACACTGATTTCTTTTAAACTCTCCCTTAACACTTAGCATTTCCCTCTCTCCAACCAAGTTTAACCTTTATTCCTCTGTTTTCTCTGTTTCTACTGGAAAATGGGGTAGGAAGGGGAGTGGAGAAATAGAGTGAGGATAGGGAAGACGTTTATGCAGGCAATTTATAGTTCCTCACATATATCAGGATGGAAAAAAGTTGACAACCACTGCTAACCACTCTAAGAGAATTTATTTATTCTCATCGTTATCATACTTAATGTCTATGTAATATTTCCCCAATTCAATTTTTCTCTATAATTTTGACCTCTTTCCTGAGACCCAGTATATGCTTCTAGAGGAATAATGAACATTTGTATTTTTATGTCCCACTATCACATATTTCCAACCTGACACAATCAAACTTTGACATCAACTTTCCCATCTAAAACACTTTATCTTTTGATGAGCCAAGTAATCTCCATTGCCCATTAGAAAAAGTGATGTCACTGCCTTCATTTCCTATATCTAAGTAGTGATCAATTCATCATTTAGGCTGTGACAGTAAAGAGAAGGGGCAAAGAATTCCCCATCCAAAAGAGTTATCCTCATCCATTCTTCCTGCTACACTCCCTACAATCTTACCTCTAGTCTAATCTCAAACGAAAAGACCACTTTCACCATGTCATTCCTCTGTCCAGGAATTTATAATGGCTTCCTATTAGCAGCTACATATAAAGTCTAAATACTCCCAGATATGAGTCCTCTGAAATTTGACAACTACCTTCATACCCTCCTATTTATTAATTTTCTCTACTATAGTATTTCTCTACTCTGGTCTCAGGATCCTCTACAGTCCTAAAAAGTATTGAGGAGCCCAAAGAGCTTTTGCCTATGTGGGTTACATCTATCGATATTTACTGTATTGAAAAGGAAAACTGAGAAAAATTTTACACATAAAAATACACAGGCACACATTCAATTAACTGTCAGAGCAATGACGTCATCACATATCATATAGCCTGGAAAACTCCACTGACATTTTTAGAGAGTGAGAGTGAAAAGCAAATAACATCTTAGTATTATTATGAAAATAGTTTTGACCTCTAGAACCCCTGGCTCACTTTAAGAACATCGCTCTATCTGACCTTGTTTCTCTCAATCCTTCTCCCTATCAATCACTGATGATTACTGATGAGTAACTTTTGTGTGCAGCAATAGCACGGAGGTAGAAAGGCGAAAAACCACAGATTTATAAAATAATCTCCAAATTCATTAGCAAGCCTGCTCGTTTCACAGTCTAACCCCACCTATCAATTTTATTTGCTGCTACTGCCATTTCCTTTCCCTCCTCCACCATACTCCAACCAAGACTGGAGTCCCCAAATAGAACAAACCTTTTTCTGCTTCAACATCTTTGACTACACTATTCCCTCTGCTGCATCTTCTCTCACTCATCCTTCAGACCCACTTCATAGGTTACCAATTCTTTGAAGCTTTCTCTCGACACATCCCATCCCCAATTACCCTTTTCTTTGTAATTCCATTGAGGACTTCTCACATCGCACCTTAATTATCGTTCATATATCTGTCTCCCACTAATAGTGAGCTACATAAGGGCAAACTTGAATCTTACTCATCTTTGTACTTCTAGTACCTCACACATAGTGAGAATCCAAACATTTGATCGTTCACTTTGAAGCTATATCTTTCAAACAGTTAGTCTAATGTTCATCTATCCCCAGATATTCCAGCCGACAATACTTGCTACTTCCTCTGAACTTCTGCAGTACTCTGTAGAAACTAAGAAGAAAGAAAAGCCTAAAGGAAAATTATAACCTTCCCACAAAAAGATGAGAACTTTGGCCATAGGATCAAGTCTAATTCTTTAATCTGATGTTCAACGGCCTTCATCAAATGGCTCTTCTCTACCATCTCAATTTTGTTTTCTATTATTCTCCAATATGAACTTACCACTCCTGTCATCCAACACACACACACACACACACACACACACAATCTATTCTAGTTTTTCTCTTTTGTTTATACCCTTCTCTCTCCCAGGAATTCCATTGCCTTGTTGTTTTAAAATCTACTTTTCCTTAAAAGTGGGTTCAAGACCCAAAAATTCCATGAAGCTCTCTGAAATTTCCCCTTTTGGGATATCTGTTTCCTATAACCTAGTATTTATAGTGTTTTGTCTTGCATTGTTCTTTAATAATTTCAGATAAGTCAATGCTGCAACCCCAAATAGCTCGACGGCTCTTTAAGAACAGGCACAGTCTTCACTCAAAATATTTGTGTGCTGGTATGTACCAGGTACTGGTAAGTTTTCGAATCTTATTTCTTTTGCATCAATCCTTTCTAGTAACAGGAAGACAAAGGTATGCAATAAATACTATTTCCTTTACTTGATTTTCTTCCTAACTGGTCAGAATAATCCAGGTTGTTTTTTTCCAGGGAACATTTTATCCATAATTATCAATTTGAAAATAAAATGTGTGCTATAAGATATATCTTCTCAGTACCCTAAAAATGCAAGCTTAAATGAGACAATCCATTTATAGGTAACTCACTCTGAGTCCTCAATATTATTACTTTTGAAGGGCACTTCCCTTTATTCTCCCTTACCTTGAATATATCTTTTCTTCTTTAGTTCTTAGAATTTGAGCTCCCTTACACATTCTGATGCATAGTTACTGGTAATAGTGCCAAACTATTTAAGAAGAGCCAAAGAAATGAGGCAAGTAAAAATCATGCATAAAATGAAAACATAATCTTTGAAAACCAAGAAGTTATGATAACTGGGTTTCATACCAATGCTTTTCCTTAAATGGAATTTGTCTAAGGGGCCACATCTTCGCTATCACCATTTCCTTAAGTATCCACACCCAAGTGGAGCAAGCATTAGTAAAAAATAGACTAAACATAACCATCAGAACTTGTTTTCTGATAACATGGATTGATGATAACTTCTGAAAATCATTTCCCCCTATTATATACACTCTTTTGCATATGTGATAAAGTCAGTAAGAAGGACTAACATAGGAAAATATTGTTTAAAAATAATCATGGGGTTAGGATGCTCTAAGTCCCAGTTTTTTTTGTCAGTGTATCAGCCACACTGAATGTTAAACTCTTATTTAAACACTGCAAGAGAGACCTGAGGTTGCCAGTAATTCTGATATACGTATAATATGCTTTCGCCAAGGGAGTCCCAGAATGAATTTCATGTAAGAAAAGGGAACTGATGAATGAGGAAAGAAAGGAGGAAGCCATCAGCAGATATGCAGCAGCTCACCTCCCCACACCTCCCCCCCTCACCCGGTCTTCCCCCTCTCCAAAGCTGCAGGAAATAAAAAGCTGCAGAATGTACCTTCCAGGCCAGAAGCAAAACATTGAGGATGGCCAGCAAAGGGCAGGGTCCATTCTCATTCTGGGTGATGATGGGTGTGTTCTCTTCCTTCCACTGAATCCACTTGATGTGATAGACAGATTGTCCCGGGAAACGTTCCTTGGAGGCCGCCAGCACCTGAGCTGCCTCCTCCTCCTCCTCCTCCTTGCACAGAGGCACAGCCCCGGGCAACACTGCCGCGCCGCCCTCCTCCTCCTCGGGGACCCTACTCTCAGCTCCTTCCTCACTATTGAACTCGGAGCTACTGGGGAAAGAATGCAGGTTAGAGAACGACTCTAGGGAGTCCAGGCTCGGCGATTCCCCAGGAGGGCTCGGGTCGCTGCAGCTGCTGCTGAGGCCGCCAGCGCTGCTGGGCTCCTCGGAACCCGCGGTCGCCAACTCCGGCCGGCAGGTGCCGGCGGGATCCCAACGGGCGCCTGAGTCTCCCGCCGGACCCAAACCATGGCCCGCTCTGGCCTCGGCTGTCTCCGGGGAGGCGGTCACCTTGTGCTGCCCTCTCAGAGGCACCTTCTGGACAGCAGGGCTCTCCAAATCGCTCTCCTGCAAATCCAAGCCTGGGAAGGAGCTGCAGGGTCCGGGACCCTGAGAGGAGCTGGCGGGAGAAACTGAATCCGGGAGGCTCCTCCAGGCAGCCGCCGCCCCCTGCCCATTCCCGCCGCTGCTCTCTGCCGCCCATACTTCAGGACCATCTCCAGCGGCGAGCCTGGTCTCCTGTCGCCCTTCCTGCGGAGAACCTGTCCCTGGCGCTGGCCCAGTGGCCACCCCGTGTTCTAGCGGCTGCAGGCTCTCGGGGCCGCTCTCCATACCCAGCCGCCCGCCCCTCGCTCTAAAGAGACCGCGGCGGGTTCTCCTCAGCCAGCGCCTCCGACGCCATGACAGCGGCACTGGCAGCTACAGCGCCCTTGCGCGGCCTCGGCCAGGCACGTCACGGGGTAGGGCATCAGGAGCGCGCGCGCGCGCCGCCGCGCGGTCAGCTAACTCTAAATGTGCCTGCGCATGCCTGCCCGCCGCCGGGCGACGGCGAACCGCGCGGCGGCAGCCCACGTGGCCACGCCCCCCCGCGCGCGCCCGCTGGTCCGCCGGAGCGCGCTCGGAAGGCGTGGCGTGGCGGGCGAGGCCAGGGGGCGTGGCCAGGAGGAAAACATCCTCTCACTATGTGGCCGGAAGTTGAACTCTGGGGTATGCGAATCGCCCACGGCTTCTTTAAAGGCAAGGCGGGCGGCAGACAACTTGGCTGTGACCTTTCCGAACTGGGTCTTGTGTAGCCCAGTCTTGGGCTCGTGAATGGGGAGTTGACGGTGGTTGTAGTTTTTGGAAAAGAGCTTGTCCCTGAATGGTTCAGGAGATATTGTTTCCCCAGCCTTATAAGATGTAGATTTTAAAGGCTGGGATCTACATGAGGTGTTTGGATTACTACACTGCACAAATTCCAGGCTCTCTTGGGTTTAGCTGAGAAACACTGTGGTCTCCAACAGCTACCGGTGAAAACGTTCGCCCTACATGAGGCGTCAGTGCGGTTGCGGATATTGGCCTGTGCGGCAAAAGAAAAAGTGGGTACTTTGGCCAATAACAGTAAATTAGCTTGTGCTGAAATAGCCAAGTCTTTGCGGTTTTGTTCACTTGGCCCCGCTTTGCATGGAGTAGAAAGAGCCTGTTTCTGAAAAAGATGACTTTTTTAATTAGAACTGACTCTTAAGGCTATGCAATTTTCAGAGGTCAGAGTAGACTGGAAGTTTTGTTGGTGACAAAGTGGATTTGGGTCCTATTTTGACCTGTTCCAGATAAGGGATTCCTCCCCACCCCCTTTATTTATTTATTTATTTATTTACTTATTTATTTATTTATTTATTTATTTATTTATTTATTTATCTTTAAACTTTTTCTAGGCTCTGAGAATACAAAAATTGACAGGACAGGTCTTTCTAGATAGGCATATAAATACCTGATACCTAATAGAATGTAATCTTTTGTATCTCTTTTGGTGAGAGAAAGTCGACAAAATTGCCAAGTAGTGTTTCATTCAGTAACACATTTCAGTGTCAAGTACATTACTGGATACTGTGTTTGGCACTGGGAATGCCATGGTGAATTAAAAAAAGGGTTCACATCTTCATTGGGTTTACTCTTTCTAGTGATTTTTTTTCTTACTGCTATGTTTTTAATACTTGCTTGAGAAATACCATTTCCTGAGAAAGCAGAAGATGGAGCTCCTTCCACTTTTTCACATTGACAACAATCTTACGATATTTAACCAACTCTTGGCAAAGAGAAAAATTAGAAAAGATAATGGAAAGCTTCTTCGAGATGTTAATTTTAGGAGTTTTCTGTGTTTTGGTCTCTGCGTCAATCTGTAAGCAATAAGTAAGATCGTTCAAATTAGAATTTTTCATTGTAAAAGAGTTGCAAATGTCAACAAATTAAGATATATGCTGCTGGACTAAGCACTTTAGTTTTTCAGGCCATTAAGTGAACATCAGAATATTACAGATTTCAGCAAATTAAAAATTTAGCACAATTATAAAAAGATTTCTAAAGGTGTGTAACATGAATACATTGAATGAATGAATCATTTACAGGCCAGAAACCATAGTAGAGCCAAAAACCATGAAACACATTTCAAATAATGGTTTATCACCACTTTTCAAAAAGCCTACTTAGATAAACCTGTATTTGCTCTAGCAGTTTTTATTAGAATATATTTCAAATGCTCACGTGCACAATTTAATAATTTATAACAGAAACAGAACAATTCTTTCTATATCTTATCAGCAATTACATAAGCTAAGACAAACAGCTGTGAAAATGAATGTATTTAAGTTTGTGAAAATGTACATAGCTATTTTTCTAAGGGAGGTGGGAAGTGGCATCTAGGGAGAAATGACAAGATAATAAACTAAAAAATGTCTCATTCTTATTTTGCTTAGATGTAGCTTTAGTTAAATGTGAGGTAAAACATACCATTTTAAAATAAAATGGTTACTTTCCAAATTTTTAAAATTATTTTTGAAAGTTATATATGTAATAGTCTTAAAAGTCAAATAGTTTATATAAAAACAGGACAGTTCCCTGATCTAGCCCTCCACACTTTTTTTACCTTCTCAATTAAAAAGCATTTATTAAAAATTAAATGTATTGGTATAACATTGGTTAATAACATTAATTTTTCTTCACAGTCTTGAGTCATGTTCCTTAGAAGCAGTCCATTCAACCTCTAGATATTCTTTAGCTCCTTATTTTGTATTTCTGAGTAATGTGATTACACTCTGATTTCTTCATTAAAAAATTGTAGAGGCGTTCCTCCCCTTGGTCTTGGAAGTCTGTGCGAGAGACCAGAGGCGACAACAGCAGCAAGTGGGTTCCTGTGGCTTAGAAAAATCCGGCAAAAATGTCTCTGTACCAGTCTCTTGAAGACCTGAAGGTAGACAAAGCAATTCAGGCTCAAAATGCCTTTTCTGCAATCCCTGCCAACCCAGCAATTTTGTCTGAAGCTTTTGTTCCCATCTCTCAAGATGGAAATCTTTATCCTATAATTGTATCTGGAACTCTCTCAGTACATAGTCCTGAGTTTAAATGAAGACAAAATATATACAAATACGGCCATAGACCCTGGAGCGCCAACTCAGGAGTTGGTAGCAAGACCTTTCCGTATGAACTATATGGTGGCTCCTGTAACTGGTAATGATGTTGTATTCATAGAGCAGGAATTAAGCAAGGGATTCATGAAATCATTTTGTGTAAGGATTGAGATGGAAAAATTGGGCTTCCTCTTAAATCAGTAGATAATGGTATATTTGTTCAGCTAGTCTAGGGAATTCTCCAGCCTCATTAGTTGGTCTGAGAAATGGGGACCAAGTACTCCAGATCAATGGAGAAAACTGTGCAGGCTAAAGCTCTGATAAATCACACAGAGTGCTCTAATGAGTTTTTGGCGAGATTACCATGACTATTCGTGACCAGCCTTTTGAACGTACAATTACTATGCATAAGGATAGTACTAGACATGTTGATTTTATCTTTAAAAATGGAAAAATAACATCCATGGTAAAAGATAGCTCTGCAGCCAAAAACGGTCTTCTCACAGAACATGTCTGTGAAATTAATGGACAGAATGTCATTGAATTGAAGGACTCTAAAATTGCCAACATACTGTTGACATCTGGGACTGTAGTTACTACTACAATCATGCCTGCTTTTATCTTTGAACATATTATTAAATGGATAGTACCAAGCATTGTGAAAAGCCTAATGGACCACACCATTCCTGAGGTTTAATAGTCATGGCAAAATGGAAACTTCGCTGAACTTCTCTAGCTTACTTTTTAAAGTATAAACTATAAAGTATGAAATGTAAACTTAACTTTATACTATGCACAGGAAGATTTGTAGGAGCCAGAGAGCATATACTGCATGAGGACCTTTCTATGTTACATGATGGCTGAGAATCTTATTGTTTGATCTGATACCTTGTTCAGACTTCAAGATAGTTGTAGCTGTATCCTGGTTTTACATATGTGAAATTTTGAAAAGATTTATGAACTTTTATAGAATAGTTTCTCTACTGGAAACCTGATATTTTTACAAGCCATTATGATTAGAATGCCTGATGCAGGCTTAGCTTTGTATTAAAACCAGTCATCTTTATCCTAGGTATCAAGTAGTTTGGTTCTACAGTATATTTGCATTTTTACTGGGCTACCATAGTACTTTTAGAATGATTGCTTTATATATATATATAAATATTTGTTTGTTTGCTTGCTTCTCTTTCTGTATGTAGTGTGTCTGTAAAACACCAGTTAAATAACACTGGTTTCATTCCACTTAAGCATTATACAGTGTATGTAGGTTGCAAGAGATTGTTTTATAGTTAAATTTTAACTACCTTCAATTAATATGATTGAACTATCACCTTAACTATATTAAGCATCTAGAATAAAAGCCAAAAAATTTGTAGATATTGTTTATTGATTTATTCCCTTGGAAGATGAAGATTTAATTCTTTTATCTCACATTATTTTTCCTATTCTTGCTCCCGGCTTCCAATTATTTCAAAATGTTAAATAAAGTGCTCAAAATTGAAAGCATTACCATTATGTAAAATTATTCACAGTAAGCCAGGTACTTTATGTGACTGTGATTATATTTCTTTTCTTGTTAAAGTTTTTGTTTTTCCTGGAATTAACAATGGCCCCATCATTTTATTTGCTTAACTATTCATCTATCAGTAACTCAGCCACAGACTTACCAGTATGGTCAACCATATCGTTACCTCTCAGACCTATTTAAATCTTGGGTACATCCTTCCTGGAACACTCAGTTTTCTTGCTCTGATCTGGACTTGTTTTTTTACAGGTCTGCTGCACAGATGTCATCCAGGGATTTCTCTTCACTCATGTCTTAGGAATTCCTTCCTCCTCTCTTCCATGTTGGTTACTTTCTTGCTTGGATCTCCTGTCTTCCTCTCTCTTTAATTTGTAGGACATATTCTTAGTTAGCTTCTTGAGAAAGAGTACATAGGAAGCATGTTTCCGTAGGTTGTGTATGTCTGAAAAAAGATAGATCTCTATTCTACCTTTACATTTTATAGTTTGGATGGATATAAAATTCAATGTGTTGGAAATACTTTTTCCTCATTTTGAAGTCATTGGTCAATTATCTTCTAGCTTCTGGTTGTAGAGTTGTTGGATACTATTAGGCTCCAAAACCTTTGTATGTAACCTGTTTCTTCTCTCTGAAGTTTATTTGATCTTCTCTTTCTTCTTGTGCTCTTACATTTCAGTATTTGATATATCTCTGGGTAGGTCTCACTTTATTCACCAAGGCTTCGTACTTGGTGATCCCATTCAATGTAGAAATTTATGTCCTTCAGCTCTGGGAAATTTTCTTTTTAATTTCTTCTATAATCCTTATCTTTTCTTGAATTTTTTTTATCTTTTTGTTCTACTTTCTAAGAGATACTCTCAACTTTATCTTTAAGTTTTTTAAATTTATTGTTTATTCATGCAATCATATAAATATATGATTAACTTCCAAGAGTTGGTCTTACTCTTTGGGAGGGCAAAATTTGTTTGGAGAAATAAGACATATTCATGTAAAATGATCATTGAGAATATGTCAGCTAATAAGTAATACTAAATTAGTGGTATAAGCAGTAATATAATAATTCAGATGATGAAAAATTTTTAGTGTGAGATAATTAAGAAAGAATTAAGCTACACTCTCATAATTAAAATCACAGGCTGATTATTTCCTCAAGTTTAAGAAGTCCAAAAACTATATCTCTAACTCTCAAAATGATTATTCTTCTAAAAGTCTTTTTTCTTAGTTGAATTATAGCTCTTCTAGTTACCATGATAGAAAAATTGGTGCTCTCTTTGACTTGTACCCTAATTTATTTACTGACTATTATGCCATCTATCAAGGCTTGCTGATATTATACCACTTCCCTACTTCATTTGTCTGTAGCCACTCACTAGCTGAATCCTTATCACCTTACTACTAGAGTATTACAGCATTCTAATTATTCCCCAGACTATGGTTTTCTCTTCCTCAGCTTATCCTGAATAAACCTATAAGAGCCATAATTCAAACATCTTGCTTTCATTTTGTTGATGTTTCTACTAAAAATAATTTAATGGTTCTTTATTGTTAGCTGAATCAAAATGGACTCTGAGCGGAAGATAAGGGGTATTCCTTTACTCTTCTTAGCTTTCTACTAAAGATTTGGTGAAAAAATTCTGAGTTAAAATCAAAGGTTTCCATGTAAGTCAGATTGCTCTGGCTCTGGCCCTCAACTGCTTATGCAGAAACTCTAGCCTCCTGCAAAGTACATTCCCTATTTAATTATTTCTGAGAGCCCCCATGAGGAGTCCCACACCTGTTCAGAAACAAATCCAATCCTATGATACTCTACCAGGTGCTGCTTCTACTCCATGCTGCTTCACCAGATGCTAGTCTGTCCTGGTGGTGTTAAAGATACATGATGGAGAAACCAGGGAAATGACTTTCTTTTCTCTTTTATTATAGCTGTAATATGCTACAGTATTCATGAAAGAGTTCTCATGATTTTACTTATTTGGGTCCAGATAGGCTGCACCAGCAATGGATCCAAGGAATGTATTCCACTACCTTTGATTCAGAACCCCTACTACCCCAGTCTTACACCAAATAGTTAAAGTTTTGTTGTTGGATAAAGTGTATTATACTTTAGGACTTCTTTCTTTAGGACTTCTCTCTTCAAGTCCTAAGGAAAGAAGTCCTAAAGTATAATACAAGTTCAAACATACTTCTCTCTTCAAGTTCAAACATACTTCTGCCCTGCCAACCTACCAGTTTGCCAGCTATCTCTCAACTCTGGTACAGTCATTCTCAAAGTGTGGTTTTTGGATTAGCAGTATCAGTGTTAGCTGAGAACCTGTTAAAAATGAAAATTCCAAGGGGTTTAGGGGAGGTAGATGGGGTAAAATGGGTCAAATATGTAGTGACAGAAAGAAATCTAACTATGGGAAGTGTACACACAATATAAATATATATATATGCCTTACAATTAAAATGTACAGCTGAAACTTACTGGATTTTGTTAACCAATGTCACCATAATGAATGAATGAATGAATGAATGAATGAAAATTCTCTAGGCCCTTCCCATATTCTACAGAATCAGGAACACTGGGTGTAGAGCCCAACATTACAGAGGTCTGTGTTTTAATAAGACTTCTAGGTGATTCTGATACATGATAAAGTTTGAGAACTACTATTCTAGCATTAGGGAAAGCCTCCTCTCTTCATCTCTATGGCAAATAAATAAACCTTATCATGAGTAAAAGGCTTCTAAATTCACTTCTATAGACAATGTTATTTTTCATTACTCTCCCCAAACTACACAAAGCTCTGAAGTTAATCTTTTGGCTAGTTTTTCTTTATACTGTCTCTTGAGGGGTATGTATGTGTGTGTATGTGTATATGTGATGTGTGTGTCTGTATCCACCTTCAAAGGCATATCTAAAACTATATTTTATCATCCTAATATCAAAATACTTCCTGTTCTTGTCTTTCCTGTAGTTTTCCTTGTTAATAACAGTCTCTGTCACCCAGGTTTAAAACATTCAGGTTGTCTTGTTTCAGTTGACTCACAGTCAACAAGTCATTTTTTTTTTATTTAAAATTTTTAATGTTAATAATTTTACTTTCTTAATATGAAACAAAAGCATGCTCATTTAAAAAAAATAGAAAACATAGATAATCAAAAAGAAGAAAAAACCCTTTGTTACACTATGTGGAATGAAGCAGTGGTACTGCACTGTACCTATGTCCTTCCTACATTTTTCTAGGCATCTGAACACATACATATTTTCATAAACAAAAATTGGACCATTCTGAACATTTTCTTAGTTATCAATATATTGCAAACATCTTTATGCATAAATATATATTCATCTGCAATATTCCTAGTGACTTGATACTATTTTATCATATGACTGAACAAATTTATGCTTCTTGGACATTTAGATCATTCTCATTGTTTTAACTAATATGAATTTCACTGCAATCAATTTTCTTGTAATTGAATCTTTATATATGTATTTACATTCTCAGATAAATTTCCAGAAGTTCAAGTCCAATAAGGATTTGACTTTTCATTCAATGCTTTATCCAAAGTCTTGCTTTCCATTCTCTTTGCTGTTGTCCTGCGTTGGTGAGTGTGTTGGAGTAAACCTGCTAACAGATCTCTGTTGTTTCTTTTCCTTTGTGTAGATTGTGTATATTGCCAGGTTAAAAGTGCTTTCATTATTTCCATATAAAAAACTTCCAGTTGATTGTGGAGAAACATGGCAGGCAGAGAGACGTCCCCAGATCTCTCCCCTTGAAACAACAATAAGCTGAACATCTAAAACTCAACAGAAAACACCCAAACTGTACACCAGCATGTCTGAGTGTAGGATCTGTGCATAAGAGCTACCACAGGTCAGAACCCCGGGTGTCGAGCAGTGGACTGGGAGAAATAAAGAAGCGGTCTCTTGAAGCCTCTGGAGCTCCCTGCAGGAGGAGGACGGGGAGGGGAGAAGGTGCAGCGACTTCCCTGAACAGCTCTCCCTGGAAGTGCTGTGAGTTCCACGTAGCTGGAGGCAGGGCCCAGTCTTCAGGGCAGAAAGCAGAGAAGCAGGACAGCAGAGAAACAACAGTTGATTTTTACCAGCCACGGTTGCAAAACTGAGGCTGAGCCGCAGCCCCTAACTCCCAACCCAGAGGGCCTCTCCCCCTATACCCTCTGAGACCAATCACTGCGGAGCCACAGGGGAATGTGAGCAAATGCTGCTGAGACTGTTGTGGACACAGACGGGGACTGAAACTGAGGGTAGCAAGTGTGATTAAATATCTACAAGAAAATGAAGGCATTATATAAAGGCATATTTAATAAGGCTTTATATAAAGCAGGGATCCAAGAGGCTTAGACCCCACCTACTGGAAACCAAAAGAAAAGCACCTTCTTTGCACCAGGCTAAAGAGAGACCTTTGTATAATAAATCTTCTTTCTGGAAAAACAGCAGAATACAATTCCATTATTGCCCAGGTGAAGAAATAGTCCATTAAACACCATGAACAACCAAAGTGACAAGGCTTCTCAGAAAGAAAGAGAAAAATCTCCAGAAAGTAAACTTACAGACATAGAAATATGTGACTTAAATGACAGAGAATTCACGATGGTACTTCTGAAAAAACTCAGTGAGTTCTGAAATGAGTCATATCAACAATTTCAGGAATTGAAAAAAACAACTAGATGAGCAGAGCAAGGAGATTGAAATCCTAAAAAAGAACAGAATAGATCTGGAGATAAAGAACACGCTGCAAGAGTTGAAAAATGAAATAGCAAGCTTAGGAAATAGAGTCAACCAAATGGAGGAAAGGATCAGTGATATCAAAGACAGAAATCTAGAAATGAATCAGAAGAAAGACGAGAGAAACCAAAGAATGAAATATAATGAAAGAGAAATTCAAGAATTAGCTGATACCATCAGAAGAGGAAACATAAGAATAATGGGCATTCTTGAAGGCAAGGAAAAGGAACAGGGACTAGAAAGCATCTTCAGACAAATAGTTGACGAAATAGTTGACGAAAATTTCCCAAATCTAAGGAAGGAGCTGGAGCTTGGAATTCAAGAAGTCAACAGAATACCCAATTATCTCATCCAAAAAGGCCTTCACTAAGATACATTGTATTAATATTATCAAAAATCAACGACAAAGACAGAATTCTCAGGGCAGTCAGGGAGAAGAAAACCTTAACTTGTAAAAGGAAAACCCATTAGATTATCCTTGGACTTCTCAGTGCAAACCTTACAAGCCAGAGGAATCAAATATTTAAACTATTAAGTGAAAAGAACTACCAGCCTAGAATAATGTATCCAGCTAAGCTCTCCTTTAGATATGAAGGAGGAATTAAAACCTTTCCAGACATACAAAGATTGAGGGAATTCTTCACTATGAGGCCTGCACTACAGGAAATACTGAAAGGGGTCAGCTCACCTAAAACAAAATGACAAACAACAACAACAACAACAACAACAACAACAAAAAACCACATAATTAGGAGTAAACTGACTATCAGATAAATAAAAGTAGAGGAGTGCAACCCTTACTAAGAACAAGACATTATAAGCTTAAACAATAAGAAGAGAATTGCTATGGCAAGATGGTAATGAATGTTCAGCATACATGGGGACAAATTTAGACAACAATGACTGAAAAGGGGAGGATTCAAAGATCCAAATTCGCAAAGGAGAATGGAGATAAGGCACACACAGAAGAAAAGGGATGACTGTGTGTGTGTGTATACACACACACACAGATATGCATATATATACACATATATATGCACATATATGTGTGTGTGTGTATATATATAACTATCCTTTACATATTTGTAATGGTAACCACACACCAAAGATTCAAAACTGAAGTATATAACATAAAACAAGAAGAACCAGAGGGAAAACCCATAGAAGCCAACCAAAATAAGGAAAACAGAAACATAAGGACAGGGAAGCAATGGAAACACTGAGCTACCAGAAAGCAAAAGATAAAATGGCTATAAGAAGACTTCATATTTCAATAATCATCCTAAATGTACATGGACTGAACTCACCAATAAAAAGGCACAGAGTTGCAGATTGGATCAAAAAACAAAACCCAACCGTATGCTGCCTCCAGGAGACACATCTCAGCTCCAAAGACAAATATAGACTCAAAGTGAAAGGGTGGAAAGTGATATTCCAAACACATGGCATTCAGAGAAAAGCAAGAGTAGCAGTGCTAATATCACTGAAATAGATTTCAAAATAAAAAAGGTAAAGAAAGATACAGAGGGACACTTCATAATGATAAAGGGAATCATGCACCAAGAAGACATAACACATTAATATCCATGCTCCCAATCAGGGAGCCCCAAAATATGTAAAGCAATTCCTAACAGAACTAAGGGGAGAAACAGACCAAAACACTATTGTAGCAGGGGACCTAAATACTCCACAGTCAGAAATGGACAGATCATCCAAACAGAAAATCAATAAGGAAATAATATCCTTAAATAACACATTAGCCCAAATGGACAAAATTGACATTTACTGAGCCTTCCATCCCCAAACAGTTGCTTATACGTTCTAGTGCACATGGAACATTCCCTAGGATTGACCACATACTGGGACACAGAGATAGCCTCAACAAATATGAGGGTTGAAATCATATTAACCATATTCTGTGATCATAATGCTTTAATACTAGAGATCAACTGCAAAAAGAAAACAGGAAGAACCACAAATACATGGAGATTAAACAACATGCTACTGAAGAATAACTGGGTCAGGGAAGAAATAAAAAGAAAGATCAAGAGATACATAGAAACGAATGATAATGATAGTACAACATATGAAAACTTTTGGGACATGGCAAAAGTGGTCATAAGAGGAGAGTTTATATCATTACAGGCCTATCTCCAAAAAATAAGAATGAGCCCAAATAAACAACCTTATGCTTCATCTTAGAAAACTAGAAAAGGAAGAACAAATGAAGCCTAAAGTCAGCAGAAGGAAAGAAATCATCAAAATTAGGGCAGAAATAAATGAAATTAAAAACAAACAAACAAAAACAATAGAAAAAATAAATGCAACAAAGAGCTGTTTCTTTGAGAAGGTTAATAAAATTGACAACCCCCTGGCTAAACTCACTAAAGAAAAAAGAGAAAGGACACAAAGAAACAAAATTAGAAATGAAAGAGGGGAAATTACGACTGACATCACAGAAATACAAAGGATCATACAAGAATACTATGAAAAAGTATATAACACCAAATTTAGTAACCAAGAAGAAATGGACCAGTACTTAGAAAAATACAATCTTCCTAGACTGAATCAAGAAGAACTGGAAAATCTAAATAGACTGCTCAGCAGTATGGAAATTGAAACAATCATCAAAAACAAACCAAAAAGTAAAAATCCAGGACCAGATGGCTTTACCAGTGAATTCTACCATTCAAAGAAAATTTAATATCTATTCTCAGACTCTTTCAAAAAATCGAAGAGGAGACAATACTTCTCAACTCATTTTATGAGGCCAATATTACTCTGATACCAAAACCTGGTAAAGG
>NW_011888866.1:5596673-5599242 GCF_000151845.1 Pteropus vampyrus
ATTCGCAAAGGAGAATGGAGATAAGGCACACACAGAAGAAAAGGGATGACTGTGTGTGTGTGTATACACACACACACAGATATGCATATATATACACATATATATGCACATATATGTGTGTGTGTGTATATATATAACTATCCTTTACATATTTGTAATGGTAACCACACACCAAAGATTCAAAACTGAAGTATATAACATAAAACAAGAAGAACCAGAGGGAAAACCCATAGAAGCCAACCAAAATAAGGAAAACAGAAACATAAGGACAGGGAAGCAATGGAAACACTGAGCTACCAGAAAGCAAAAGATAAAATGGCTATAAGAAGACTTCATATTTCAATAATCATCCTAAATGTACATGGACTGAACTCACCAATAAAAAGGCACAGAGTTGCAGATTGGATCAAAAAACAAAACCCAACCGTATGCTGCCTCCAGGAGACACATCTCAGCTCCAAAGACAAATATAGACTCAAAGTGAAAGGGTGGAAAGTGATATTCCAAACACATGGCATTCAGAGAAAAGCAAGAGTAGCAGTGCTAATATCACTGAAATAGATTTCAAAATAAAAAAGGTAAAGAAAGATACAGAGGGACACTTCATAATGATAAAGGGAATCATGCACCAAGAAGACATAACACATTAATATCCATGCTCCCAATCAGGGAGCCCCAAAATATGTAAAGCAATTCCTAACAGAACTAAGGGGAGAAACAGACCAAAACACTATTGTAGCAGGGGACCTAAATACTCCACAGTCAGAAATGGACAGATCATCCAAACAGAAAATCAATAAGGAAATAATATCCTTAAATAACACATTAGCCCAAATGGACAAAATTGACATTTACTGAGCCTTCCATCCCCAAACAGTTGCTTATACGTTCTAGTGCACATGGAACATTCCCTAGGATTGACCACATACTGGGACACAGAGATAGCCTCAACAAATATGAGGGTTGAAATCATATTAACCATATTCTGTGATCATAATGCTTTAATACTAGAGATCAACTGCAAAAAGAAAACAGGAAGAACCACAAATACATGGAGATTAAACAACATGCTACTGAAGAATAACTGGGTCAGGGAAGAAATAAAAAGAAAGATCAAGAGATACATAGAAACGAATGATAATGATAGTACAACATATGAAAACTTTTGGGACATGGCAAAAGTGGTCATAAGAGGAGAGTTTATATCATTACAGGCCTATCTCCAAAAAATAAGAATGAGCCCAAATAAACAACCTTATGCTTCATCTTAGAAAACTAGAAAAGGAAGAACAAATGAAGCCTAAAGTCAGCAGAAGGAAAGAAATCATCAAAATTAGGGCAGAAATAAATGAAATTAAAAACAAACAAACAAAAACAATAGAAAAAATAAATGCAACAAAGAGCTGTTTCTTTGAGAAGGTTAATAAAATTGACAACCCCCTGGCTAAACTCACTAAAGAAAAAAGAGAAAGGACACAAAGAAACAAAATTAGAAATGAAAGAGGGGAAATTACGACTGACATCACAGAAATACAAAGGATCATACAAGAATACTATGAAAAAGTATATAACACCAAATTTAGTAACCAAGAAGAAATGGACCAGTACTTAGAAAAATACAATCTTCCTAGACTGAATCAAGAAGAACTGGAAAATCTAAATAGACTGCTCAGCAGTATGGAAATTGAAACAATCATCAAAAACAAACCAAAAAGTAAAAATCCAGGACCAGATGGCTTTACCAGTGAATTCTACCATTCAAAGAAAATTTAATATCTATTCTCAGACTCTTTCAAAAAATCGAAGAGGAGACAATACTTCTCAACTCATTTTATGAGGCCAATATTACTCTGATACCAAAACCTGGTAAAGGGAACACAAAAAGAGAAAACTATAGACCGATATCTCTCAGAAACACAGATGCAAAAAATCCTAAATAAGATACTAGCGAACCGAATACAGCAACATATTAAAAAGATTATACACCGCTATCAAGTGGGCTTCATCCCAGAGGCACAGGGATGGTTCAACATACGCAAATCAATTGTGATACACCACATAAACAAATTAAAAAATAAGAATCATATGATCATATCAAGAGATGCAGAAAAAACCTTCGACAAGATACAGCATCCATTTATGATCAAAACACTTAACAAAATCGGTGTAGAAGGAAAGTACCTTAACATAATAAAGGCCATCTATGACAAACCATCAGCCAACATTATACTTAATGGTGAAAAACTAAAAACCTTTACTCTAAGATCAAGATCAAGGCAAGGCTCTCCACTATCACCACTGTTATTCAATATAACTTTGGAGGTCTTAGCAAGTGCAATCAGTCAAGAGAAAGATATAAAAGGCATCCAAATAGGAAACGAAGAAGTCAAACAGTCACTATTTGTGGATGACATGATTCTCTATACAGAAAACCCTAAAGACTCCACAAGAACACTACTAGAAACAATAAGCAAATACAGTAAAGTCTCTGGATACAAAATCAACATTCAAAAATATATAGCGTTCCTATATGCTAATAATGAAGTGTCAGAAAAAGAAGTGGAAAAAA
>NW_011888866.1:5599307-5626177 GCF_000151845.1 Pteropus vampyrus
AATTCCTTTTTCAATTGCAACAAAAAGAATAAAATACCTAGGAATAAATTTAACGAAACATGTGAAGGACCTATATAATGAAAACTACAAGACCTTATTAAAAGAAATCGAAGAAGATACAAAGAAATGGAGATATTCCATGTTCTTGGATGAGAAGAATCAACATAGTTAAAATGACCATATTACCTAAAGCATTATACAGCTTGAATGCAATCCTCATCAAAATCCCATCGGCATTTTTTAAGGAAATAGAACAAAAAATCATCAGATTTAATGGAAGCACAAAAGACCCTGAATTGCCGAAGCCATCCTGAGAAAAAAGAACGAGCCTGGAGGCATCACTCTGCCCGACTTCAAATTATACTACAAAGCGACAGTAATCAAAATGGCATGGTATTATTGGCAGCAAAACAGACACATGGACCAGTGGAACAGAATCGGGAGTCTAGAATTAAACCCATATTTATATGGGCAAATAATTTTCAACTAAAAAGCGAAGAAAGGAAAGCCTCTTCAATAAATGGTACTGGGAAAACTGGAAAGCCACCTGTGAAAGAATGAAACTAGACTGTTGTTTATCACCACACACCAAAATTAACTCAAAATGGATTAAAGACCTGAATATAAGACCTGAAACAATAAAATGCATAGAAGAAAACATAGGAACGAAACTCAAGGACCTTGGTCTTAAAGAGGATTTTATGAATTTGACCTCAAAAGCAAAGGAAGTAAAAACAGAAATAAATGAATGAGACTACATCAAAGTAAAAAGCTTCTGCTCAGCAAAAGAAATCGTCAACATGATAAAGAGACGAGCATCTGAATGGCAAAATATATTTGCAAGCAATGCCTCTGATAAGGGCCTAATGTCTAAAATATACAAAGAACTCATACAACTCAATAACAACAAAAAACCAAACGATCTAATAAGAAAATGGGCAGAGGACCCGAACACATTCTTCTTCCTAGAGGACATACCAATGGCCAACAAATATTTGAAAAGATGCTCAACATTGCTAGCTGTTAGGAAAATGCAAATCAAAACCACAATGAGATACCATCTCACAACTGTTAGAATAGCTATAATCAATAGGACAAGTAATAACAAATGCTGGAGAGGATGCAGAGAAAAAGGAACCCTCATACACTGCTGGTGGGACTGCAAATTGGTACAGCCACTATGGAAAACAGTATGGAGCTTCCTCAAAAAACTAAGAATTAATCTATCATATGATGCAGCAATCTCTCTGCTGGGTATTTACCCCAAAGACTTGAAAACCTATATAAGAAAAGATACTTGCATACTGATGTTCATAGCAGCATTATTCACAGTCGCCGGGACATGGAAGCAACCGAAGTGTCCTACAATAGATGATTGCCTAAAGAAGCTGTGGTACATGTATACAATGGAATATTACTCAGCCATAAGAAGAGATGAAATACTGCCATTTTGCAACAACATGGATGGCCCTTGAGATAATCATGCTAAGTGAAATAAGCCAGACAGAAAAAGTTGAAAATCACATGCTATCACTTACATGTGGATTATAAACCTAAAAACAACAAATGAACAGGACAAACAAACAGACTCACGGACATGGACTATAGACTAGTGGTTACCAGAGGGTAGGTAATAGGAGAGGAGGGGAGAAGTAGAAAAGGTAAAGGGAGTCAAAGATAGGGGGTAGAGGGAGGGTGAAGTAGGTAAAGGGGATCAAATATATGGTAGCTGATGGATACTGGACTTTGGATGGTAAACACACAATAAAATATACAGATGTTGAATTATAATGTACACCTGAAAATTATATAATTGTATTAACCAGTGTTACCCCAATAAACTTAAAAAGTCGAAAGAAAAAGGTACTCCCCTAACCACTAAGTATCATGAATTTACCTGGAATTCAAAGCTTTTCTTAATGTGACCTTATTCTATTTAACTAGCCTTATCAACTGCTAATATATAATAACCCTTTTTTAAAATAAGATTTGCTTTGCTCACTAAACTGATTACACCTATCCAAATCATTGGCTCATTTTGTTTTTCTCATTTAAAATGTTCTTTCTCTTTCTGTAATCTCAGATTAGCTTTCAATGTCTACTCAGATTATGTCTAACTTCCCACCTTCAAACTGCTGTTTTCACTATACCATTTGAAATATAATTACTGCATTTCATCAGGTCTAAGTTTTACTTTATTAATATTTAAAATTTTCTTTCTAGATTTAGAATCAAACTATTTGTACATTTAATGTTCTTTTCTTCAAATGCTATTATTAAATCAATGGTATACCTTTCTATTAGGGGTATCTTTGAATCAAGGAATTATATCCTCTTTTCTATTCTTTTATATGTTGACAGTGACTTACTGAGAGAACCTGATCTTTTATGTTCATTCTATACCCCAGCATGATTATTTAGAACGGTGATTGTCAAACTTCAGTGTGATTAACTCTTATGTGGGAAACCTGTTAACATGCATGTTTCTGGACTTCATCCTCAGAATTCTGATTCCAGAGAATTAGAGAAATGCCCAGGAATCTGCAGTTTTCACAAGCATCCCAAATGACTCTGATGTAGGTGTTATACATTGAGAAACACTCATTTAGAACAATACCAGAAAATAATCATTTGCATTGTTGAGAAGTATAGTTAGTAATTGTTAATATGCATATAATAAGAATTATGACTCATTTGGCTTATAATTATAATAATGAACCTCTATAATTATTGAATATCTACAGTGTGGTGCTTTGGGGCACAGAAGAGATTATTAAGCATGGGCATACAGAAGGAGCCTAATGTAGTAGAAAGTGTGATGAATGGAAACCGCAAGACCTGAGCTTGGTCTTGTCATTGACTAATTTAACAAGCTTAGGTAGGTCAATTTACTTCTCTCAACTTTGGTTTTCACCTTTTGTAAAAGAAAAAAAAGGCAGGGGAAAATATTAACATGAATGATTTTGCTATGTAGTTTCTTGAATAAAATGGGAACATATAGCAAAGCTCTTCAAATAAATTATTATTGTTACTGCCCTCAAATTGGTTATGATCTGGTTAGGAAGACAAGACATAGCATCTACAAGTAAAATAAAAATATGACACCTGAGGCAGATCATAAGGGCTACTATGAAGTGCTTCACAGAAAGATGAGAATTAAGTAATCAAATCAGTATAAAATGAATCAGATTAGCTATTTGTTATAGCTCCTTAGAAGACAGGATTCTTTCCAGGTCCAAAAGAAGCAAAAGTAAGCCCTGAATAAATGTTAAAAAGCCTAATATAATGGCCTAATCAATTATATCACTCCTGAAGAAAGAGAATAATAACAGAAAGGGGAATGGGTGGTCTTCACGGATTTTAGAGAAGATCCCAAAACAAAAGGGTTTGTCACAGTGTGCTTTGATCACCATTTAGGGTGGACGTTACCTGAACAGGTGGATGACCTGGTACCTGTCTGGTCCCTTGGTAGATTCTTTGTAGAGTATCATAGTAGAGTATCATAGTAGAATGTCATAGTCTTGTTAGAGTGGCATAGTAAGTTGAATAATTAGATGAACTAGCCCTTAAAATCATTTAATTAATTTCTTTTGCACTGATACCTTGCTTGCTAAGCCACTTTCAATTATGATTTAGCTTCTCGAGTGTTGAAGATAAAAGAGGGAATGCATTGACTTGCTAGCATGAATATCTAACATGTCTACTGAAAATTTAGCTCCTATGAATTAGTCTTTGTTGGCTGATCAACTAGGGTTGCACTGAGAAAATTAAAGCCAAAAAGTAGATTCTGAACCATGAAATGATAATAAGGATAGTCACCCAGTAATTCAAAAGACTACGAGATTCAGAGTTAAGCGAACTTTGGTTAGAAGCCTGGTCTGCCTCTGTTCCCTCATTTGTAAAGTGGGATATGTCTGCTTCATAGCATTGTGCAAAGAGTGAATGGGATCACATATGTAAAGTGCTATAATGATGCCTGCCACTATGTCGGGAATATTGTCTTGGCAGTTTCGAAAGCCCCAAATCAGGAGTGGAACAAATATTTGTTGCATAAATGACCAATAATTATAATTGTTACCCTGTAAGGTTTTTTTTGGGTGCCTTGTTTGCCTCAAAGCCTCTCTGTCTCTGTCTTATCTAATTTCCATAAAATAACACATAAATAATTGCAGATGAGAGATATAAATAATAGGTGTTTTGGAATTTTGAAAATGTGATGGAGATTATTGATGCCCCAGGGGTCCAGGAAAACACTTCAGGACTATCTGCAACTTAGTCTAGTTTTCACAGAAAATATGGAATTTAGAGTTCAACGTTAAAGTTCCTAATTTTTGAAAATTGTCATTAATAAGAAAAAAATTGACTACAAGTCAAAGCAATCAGGTCTTTGAGTCTAATTTGGTTTATTAGCTACCAGGCTGTGACCAGCATTTTAAAGGCTAGGTAATATTTATTAAAAGATATTAAAAATTTCAAAAGTTGAGTAAAAATTCATTCAAATCAGGCAGCATCCAACCTAGCAGGTAGAAAGGAGCTCCAAGGAACTGCATAAAATCAAAGACTTTTATAGGCAGAAGGGAGAGGGAATAAGGAAATTATAGTGGGCAAAAAAGTGAGTTGATTACTGCAAGCTTACTTTCCTACAGGTGATGGAAAGGAGGCAGATTACCTAACTAGTGCTGATCAGGAGATTCCTAATGACTGTTTTAAGATTCCATTTCTGGGAGAGCTGAAACTATAAGTTAAGTCTTGGTTGGTGGACATGAGGTTTTAGTATAAGCAACTCTATTTTGGGCCTTTTTTTCTTTTCTTCTTCTTTTTAAAATATACTATAAGCAGAAAGGAGAGGGGGACAAAAGCATGGAAGGAGGAAAGTCTAGCATGCTTTGGGGTTCTCAAGTGTAGACCAGTTCAACTGGATGGAGTAGGAGTTTCATTAAAAGAGAAAAGAGAAAAGGTTGGAAAAATGAATTCTTTTGTGGAGCCCCTTGAATATTAGAATATGATATCAGGGTTTTAGGCAATGAGGGTCCACTCCTAGTATTTGAATAGATTAGTGAAATAGATCTTATTCTAACATTAAGATTCAATAAATATTTGTTGGATATATATTTGCTAAACTCTCTGAGGCCCTATTTTTAAAACCTCTGTAATATGATTCATACCTATCCTCAAGGATTAGGGAAATTGTTAAAAAATACGATATAGTTTAATAAAGCTACGTTAGAAGTACCTAAATGGTAAGTAGTGAATTTTTTCTAGTAATGAAGTTAGTGAAGATTTAACAGAGGAGAAGCCTGAACCATATTTTTAACAATACCTATTCCTTTACATTTGAAAGGAAATTGACATTTGTTGCATGCCTTCTAAATGCTTTAAGTTATAATACCATTTTCACTATTCTCTTTTCTCCAAAAGTGGATTTTCTAAATGCTTTACTTCTCTGATCCCCTTTTTACACAGAAATCAAAATCCCAATGAAAAAGTGTCCCCAAATGAATTACTGAAGGAAAACTTTGAGCTTAGTTTTCTAGAATATATAGGATAAATGGGAGAGGCATTTCTCATGGAGGGAATACAATGTGCAAAGGTGTCAAAGAGGGAAGTGACATATGTTTGAGAAGACAACTGCAGTTGAACAGCATCATATTATAGCGATTAAAGCACACGCTTTGGTAGCAGATTTAACTTTGGGTGTTGGCTCTGCCACACACTAGCTTTGTGACTCTGAGCAACTTATTTAAGTTCTTTAAGCTTTCATATCCTTACTGCCAGTTACTGCTGTTATTCTGATTTTTGCCGTTGCTATTTTTAGAAGATAAAGTAAGAAAAGAGAATGATGGAAGATGAATCTGGCAAAGAAGGCAATGATTAGATCATGAAGGCCTTGTATTTTATCCTGAGGATTAAAAGATATACTTATATTTTAAAGATCACCCTGACAGCAGTGGTGGCAAAATGTCAGAGATTGAGTATTGTGAGACAAGGAGACCAGAGCTTGAGCTGTGGCAGTAGAGGTAGATAAGGAGATTTCATATGATGGAGATGAAAGATGACTTGATGATCTATTGGGATGCGAGAGGAGCTTAGGTAATTGCATGGATGGTGTTGCCACTAACCAAAACAGGGAATTTAGAAGGGAAAAAAATGTTTTGGGTAGGTGATGTATTTTTTTTTTCAGTTTTGGACATGTTGAATTTGGTGTGGCTGTGTAACTTTAGGGAGGAGTTAGCTAGTAAACGTTTGATATGTAATGATTACAACACCTAAAATTTTTATAATGCTTACTATGTGCCATGCAATATTCTAAGTGCTTTGCATCTGTTAATTTATTTAACTCTCACAGCAACCCTCCAAGGTAGGTATTACTATTTTCTCTGTTGTAAAAATTAGGAAACCATGGCATAGGTGCCTTAATGTACGCAAGGTCACACAAGTAGTAAATGATGCAACTAGGATTACAGGTTTGAGGCTTGGGACATAGGTCCAGAAAAATGCTGACCATGTACTAGGCAGCAGGGTAGAATTCAGAACAAGACAGCCCCAAGCTTTGCTTTCATGGAGTTTACAGCTTAGTGAGTCATAGACTCTTGGAAATGGTAAAAAAAAATATAATTATGCAAGTGAAGAATGAGAAGATAAGAAAGTCAAGGATAAAATCCTGAGGAACGCTGATATTCAAAGGATAAAGAGAAGAAAAAGCCCCGGGGAAGAGATACAAAAGAATGCACAGTTAAAAGTAAGAAGAAATATCAGGAGAGTTGGGCAAGTTCTTGGATAACATTGCAGAAGGGAATTTTGAGGAGAGTGTTAGTTGATCAAGAGGTCTAGTTAGATAAGGAGTGAAGGTGTACAGTGGCAATGATGACCCCAGGAAGAGTAACTTCTTGAGAATGATGGGGATAGAAGCAAATTGAAGTGGATAGAGGTGAAGTTTGAAAGCAGGACCAGAAGTGAGAGAGACTGGAATGAGATGTGTTAGAAGTCCTGCATCAGTCTAAGCTAGAGAAAATAATTGTGTGCATCAAAGTGATAGCAGTGGAAAGGGAATGGTTAAAGGCACAAGAAAGACAATTTTAGGAGAGACTCAATACTTGGTGATTGGTTATGAGTAGACAAGGAGAATCTAAGATGACTCTACACTCCACCTCAGGTTACCAGGAGAGTGGTGGTGCCATTATCAGAGAGAAGTTAAACATATTGAGTTTGCATGACAGGAAGACATCCAGCAAGCAGTTAGTTTATTAGGAATTGTAAATTTAAAATGTAATTGTTGAAACATTTACCAGATTAGCTTCAAGTTGTGCAACAAGCAATTTTCTGTAGTGTTACTTGTATAATATACTGTATATGACCCTATGCTTATTAACTGAATTTTTCATTATTAAACTTGAGGATAACTTTTATTATACTGGTAGTATGAAAGCTGTGTATTATTGCTAAGGAAATAATGTTATTAATTACTGCTTTCGAATAGATGTTTAAGTGTTTATGGAAGGACCGTGATATTTATACATTCTTGCTTAACAACCATTTATACAGCAATTATTACCTGCCAGGCACTGTTATAATCACTTTATAAATGTTAACTAATTTAAATTTAATAATAAAAAAATCCTACGAGGCAAATATTTTATCATTCTCATTTTACAAAAGAAATATTAAGGTTAGAAAGGTGAAATAACTTGGCTAAAGCCACACTGCTTATAAATAGTAGAATTGGGAGTTAAAGCCAGGTAGTCTGTGATGGTATAAATGCATACCTTATACTTCTGCATTTCATCAGTTTACCATAGATTTGCAAAACGTCAAAAGGGTAGTAAGTTAAAACTTCAAACAGAATAGTGGTCCACATTTGTAACATTGGAATGCCATTCATTATGATGCTGGAATGTAATATGTTCATGTTTTCAAATAAAAAGAAATGCAATCTTAAACATAGTTTTCAGTGATCGCCTTGGTAACGCAAAATATAATTTTGGTTTTCTTCCAGTTGAATTTGAAGAGAAAATGCCATTTAAATCCAACCACTGGAATTAATGATAAAAAAAATACAGTGCAATTGGATAAAGAAGATGTGGTACATATAGATATATATAGTGGAATATTACTCATCTATAAGAAGAGATGAAATACTGCCATTTGTGGCAACATGGATGGATCTTGACATAATCTTGCTTAGCGAAATAAGCCAGACAGAAAAAGTAGAAAACCACATGATATCATTTATATGTGGGACATAAATCTAAAAGCAACAAACAAATATGACAAACAGAGACTCATGGCCATGGACAGTAGAGGATGGCAGGGGGAGATAGTTGGGGTAAAAAGGGTCAAATGTGAAGTGACAGAAAGAAATCTTACTCTGAGTGGTGAACACACAATACAATATATATATGACTTATGGTTGAATTGTATACTTGAAATTTATTGGATTTTGTTAACCAATGTCACCATAATAAATAATAAAAATAAAATAAAAAATAAAAGCAAAACAAAACAAAACAATACTGTGCAACACTAAACATGCCACAAGGTAGTCTAATAGTTAGAAAATCAAAGCATCATTTGTTAACAGCATCACCAGAAGAGAACACTAAGAAGCTCAGGTGATTTGCAATGTAATGTTTGCATGTAACTGTTTCTAAGATTGGATCTTTTAAGAAGGGGGAAAAAACCATTCATGAGATTCTGCCATTCTTTAATAATTGCATACATCTCATTATAAATGGATACTATTGATAATGGTTTTAGAACTTCTGAATGTATTTTTGAACTTACTAATGTTGAAGCAAACTATAATAATTCATTTCTCAAACTGAGAAATAAAGAAACACACTCTTGACTTATATTAATGGTAATAAATTGTAAAAATATCAGAGTAAAAAGAAGTATAGAATTTCTAAATTATTATTAGTATCAATACTATTAACACTTATATTCCCTAATTCAGTCTATTCAAGCAGGATGCCAAATAGATGAAGGCTATCTAATTAAATGCCATTGAAAAGTTCTAGTTCATGAAATACAAGATTTTTTTTCTTATTTGCAATATGATTATGTTTTGGAACTAGATAGTAGTGATGGTTGCATAGCATTGTTAATTTACTAAATGCTACCGAGTTGTTTACTTTTATTTAATATTATTTTTTCCAGCTTTATTGAGATATAATCAACATATAATATCGTGTAAGGTTAAGGTATACATTGTCTTGATTTGATACACTTAGATACTACAAAATGATTACCACAGTAGGGTTAGTTAACATTTCTGTTATCTCATGTAATTGCCATTTCTTTTCTGTGGTAAGAACATTTAACATCTACTCTCTTAGTAATTTTGAAGTATATAATACAGTATTATTAACTACAGTCTTCATGTTGTACATTAGATCCCCCAAACCTATTCATCTTAAAACTGGAAGTTACTACCCTTTGACCAACATCTCCCCATTTCTCCAATCCCCTCGCCCCTGGTAACCAACATTCTACTCTTTCTATGAGTTGGACTTTTTTAGATTCCACATATAAGTGAGATCACCTGGTATTTGTCTTTCTCTGACTTATTTCAATTAGAATAAGGCACTCAGGGTTCATGATGCCACAAATGCAGAATCCTCACATCTTCTTTACCCATTGATTCATAGAGCGACACTTAGGTTGTTTCCACATCATAGCTATTTTGAGTAATGCTGCAATGAACATGGGAGTGTAGAGATTTCATTTCATTTCCTTTGGATATATTGCATATCCAAAAGTAGAGTTGCTGAATCACATGGTAGTTCTATTTTCAATTTTTTGAGGAACTTCTGTATTGTTTTCTGTAGTGGCTATACTGATTTACATTCCCACCAATGGTACACAAGAGTTCCCTTTTCTCTATATTCTTGCCAACATTTTATCTTTTTTTTTCCCTTATGATAGCCACTCTAACAGTAAGGTGATATCTCATTGTGGTTTTGATTTGCGTTTCCGTGATGACTGCTGGTGTTAAGCATCTTTTCATGTACCTGTTGGTCATTTGAATGTCTTTGGAAGAATGTCTATTCAGTTCCTCTGCCTATTTTTAAATTAGATTGCTTTTTTGCTGTTGAGTTTTAAGAGTTTTAAAAATATATATTTTAGATATTAACCCTTTATCAGATAGCTGATTAATAAATATTTTCTCTCATTCCAGAGGTTCCCTTTACATTTTCTTCCTTTGCTGTGCAGAACCTTTTTTTAGTTTGATGTAGTCCCACTTATTTTCCTTTTCGTTGCTTGTGCTTTTGGTGTCATAGCCAAAAAACCATTGCTAAGACCAATATCAGGGAGCTTTTCTGTTTTTTTTTTTTTAAGTTTTATGGTTTCAGGTCTTATGCTTAAATATTTAGTCAATGAAATAAGTGAGTTCCTAAGCAACCAAATCTGAAATTCAATGAAGTTAGGAAGTTTGGGTGAAGGAGATTTGAGAGTTTTCTTTAGCGATAGGACAGAGTGGTAACAAGGGCATTTTTGGGGCTGGAGATTTAAGATCCTGTGTTTTAGGCTGCACGCTTTTATAACAGTAAGGTCAAGTCTGTGACAAATGTGTAAGGAGCACAGAAAACTATACTTAGGCTGCCTCTTTCCCCTCTGCTGCTGGACGGTGTTTCTTTGCATTTACGTTCTGATCTCTGGTTGCTACCGCAGGTATTACTGCTTGTTGGTACTTTGCTTTTGCTAGCTGTCGTGTGCCACGAGAGGAAGAAAAAGAAACAAAAATCTCTGTTCCTCGTGAAGAAGTGGAAAGCGGCCCCTCAGCATCCTTAACACTCACTCCCATTTTAGCCCAACGCACCGTTCTCGGCAGCTGCTAAGAACTAGCGGAGCCGGTCGGCGGAGACGCGCTCCCTTCTAGGGGCGGGACCAGAGGAAACTCCGCCTCCTAAACCCAATCCCAGCTATCCGCCAGCGGACAGGAAGCGGCGGCGGGCCTGCCTGCCCGGGAACCGGCCTCCGCGCGCATGCGCGCGCCACTAGGGCGCCTGAGGGAGAGGGAGGGGTGGGAGGAAGAGGTGAGGCTCCGCGTGCCCGTTGGGTGCCCGCGCGTCACGTGGTGAGGAAGGAGGCGGAGGTCCCGGGCTTGGAGGAGGGAGATAGAGAAGAGGGAAGGAAAACGGGGAAGGGAGGAAGGAAACGAGCGAGGGGGAGGGAGGTCCCTGTTTTGGAGGAGCTGAGAGCGTTGCCGTCCTCTGAAGTGGAGCGAGAGGGAGGTGCTTTGCCGTTTCTCCTGCCGGGGGTCCCGGCTTCCCGTGGAGGCTCCGGATCAAACCCCTTCAGCTTCTCCCTCCGGATCGATGTGCTGCTGTTAACCCGTGAGGAGGCGGCGGCAGCGGAAGATGGTGTTGCTGAGAGTGTTAATTCTGCTCCTCTCCTGGGCGCCGGGGCTGGGAGGTGAGGCAAGACCCAGAGCACTGGGGGCGCCGTGACCCCCGCGGACCGCGCGGTTGCAGCGGCAGCGGCAGCGGCGGCCGGGCCGAGCGGAACCCAGTCGCGGCGTGCGGCGGGCGTATCAGTCAGCCGGCCGGCCGGCGGCGCCACTCGGGCGCGCAGCGCTCCCCGCTCCCTATTGTCCCTCGTACCCGGACCGCGTTCCCTTCCTTGGCGGGCCGACGAGGCTCTGAGCCTCCGGCGAGGCCTTCCCCGCCCCCTACCGCCCCGGTAGCAGGGGAGACATGGGTCGCCTCCCAGAGAAGCAAAGTCGGGAGATCCGGGTCGCCAGGCGAGAGCCGTGGTTGCTCCATCCCTCCAGCCTGCGCGCGGAGCGCGGGGGCCGTCAGTCGTCGCGGGGCTGGCGATCTTTGCCGCTTTGGTTCCGCGCTCACCCTCACCACCATTCTTCCCTCTGCCTCTGCGGGATGGAGGATTCCGGAGTTCGCTCCGCGGAGAACCGCGGAGCAGGCTTGTGGGAAGTTGCGAAGTGTGCGGCCGGGCTGGTGAATTCTTCTTTACTGGGGGTGGCAATGAGAGCCACCGGGTTCTGCATAGGGGCCGCCGGGGGTGGGGGGTAACAGTGGTCCGCTTGACTGAGCCGAGTGGCTTCCGCTCTCCATAGTGCCCTGCCTCTGCCCCTGTGGAGAGAAGTCGCTTGAGGGTTTATGTTCAGCGAAAACATTCTGTTGCTCAGGGGAAAGGGTTTGGTGGGGAGAAAGGTAAGCCGTTTTGGAACGTTCTTTGATCTGTAGGCTGGATTGGGTCTTTTAGAGGGACGGTCTCTGGGTGACCCAACTTGGAAGAGTTTGCTTGAACTCTCAGGTGGTTCATGGAATGTCAAAACTGGCAACCCCCCACCCCCCGCCCTCCGTTGGAGTTAAATTAACTAAAAGCATATAAGTTCTTGATTACTCAGGTTTTGAAGACGATTTTTAATTCTATTGTATCCCAGGACCAGCTGTATCATTTTGTTGTTGTGTAAAGTGCTTTATTTTAGGTAAACTTTTTGACTTGCCCAAAGTAGTATACTTGAAAATCTCAAAGTATTTTTAAAAGCATTGGATTGAAAAAAATTTTCATAATGCTTCAGATGAGTAAAACCTAATATGATAATTTAGAAAATATTTGAATATTTCATGTAGTGTATAGTTTCTGTTCTTTTGTTTGTCACTGAGTTAGGACGGCAGAACCAACCATATTTTTGTCCTGCATTCTACTTAATTTGAGGTTGATACTTTGTAGGTAGACTTCTGTTGTAGTTCGTAGTGTTCATTTGTTAGATACACTGAGGTTGATACTTTGTAGGTAGACTAATGTAGTTTATAGTGTTCATTTGTTAGATACACATTTTAGATTAAGAGTTTCTAATGTTTAGTTTTAGAATCACATGCTAGAGACGGTCTATAAGGGCCTATTCATTTAACACTTGTATTGAAGTTCTAAATGTGGCTTCCAACGAATCACTTGTCTCTTCACTTTTTGTGATTATAGTCAGGATTTAGACACTGATTTCTATGAGGTAGTAAAAAGTAAGACACACACAGGAGACACTTTAAACTACTGATGAGTAGTAGTATGTAAATGTCCTTTGTTTTTAAAGAATGAAATAGAATAGAAATGGGCGTAGTCTGATGGTTGGAAAAAAGTAAAGTAACAACATAATCTTTGTGGGTTAAGACCCTTGTTACACAAACATTTTCTAAATTCAGAACTCTGGAGTTATTTACGAAGTATCATCTTGCATTAAACGTTCCATGTTTGTATTAAGCAGAACTTTGTGAAAAAGAGTAAGAAATCTTTGATTTTAAAATTAGCATAAGATTGTAGCTTTTGGGTACATGGAAATATTTGTAATTTTATGGTGTTTTAATCTATTCTGAGCAATTTATGGTCAAGTTTGTAAGAAGTTTAAATGATGATGATACATAGATAATATTCAAATTGACTGGTATATTTTAACATGAGAATGAATGTGTTTGTGTAGATTAGGAGATTTGTAGTGGAAATATGGATTTAACTTTAAAGTATGGATCATTTTTAGGTATTCAATAAACTCAGTTACCTCTTTCCGACTCGTCAGTCACTATTTTGTATTAATTTTTTCTTGCTTTTAATGTGATGGGTGGGAAGCTGGAAGAGATAATTAAGGTGTTTAGAGTCATAAAACTTAAACTTTTCTAATGCTGTCTATTTCTAGCACATGTCCCAGCCTATGCTGTATTTGTAGGAAGATACCATAAAATTTCTAGAGTTCTGTAAGTGTCTGTATAGACATTATACTCAAATATGTACACAAAAATTCTTTATAACCACATTAGAAACTTATTGGAACTATTCTTATTAAAAATAGCCTAACGAATTTTTATGTATGTGTGAATATTACTTTTAACACAAATATGTTGGATAGTTGATACCTTTTTAAAAAATTTAATAGGTGTGTTTGAGAGGTCAAAAGGTATCGTAGCAGTAAATTCAATCTCATAATATTTTGGTTTGATGAAATCATACTTAAATTAAATTTTAGGGTAAGACATGTTTTTTATATTTAAAAATCTGGTATAAATGCTTTGCTTTGTACCATGTATTACATAGAAATAAGTTTTCTGGAAGTTTAGCCCACAGTGTTAAAAGTATCAAAGCTTAAGTATGAACTACATCTTTCACTTCTACTAGCAAGTAAGGTCTATGAAATTAATGAGACAGACCTTTTGTCTTTATTTTTAAGGAGCTCTGACACTTCATCTTTTTTACTTGAGATCGATAATCCTGTTGGATCACTTAAGAAGGCCCATTTCAAGCCATCCCCAAAGTTAACAACAGTATGTTCTCTGTAATGTAACAGGACCTCTCTGAGTAGCAAGGATTGAGGGCAGTGGACATGACAGGCACCTCATTTCTTTGTTTTCTGACTGACTTACAATTTTCAAAGGTGTTTATTATCTGATATATTTTAAATTTTCCTAAGGACTTGCAAGGTTGGGTAGGGAGAGTAAGGGACATTTCTGTGATGTCTGTTGTGTACCTGGTATTGTGTTAAGAGTTTTACTTTTAAACATTTATGAGAGAGAGGTGATATTTTGCAGCTGAAGAAATAGGCTTGAAGAAATCATTTTTCTAGCATCATCCATTCTGACCCAAGTCAGTTTGACCTCCAAGCCAGAGCTTTTTACCCATTACTCTCTCTTACCTTTATGAAAACAGTTTTCACACATTAGCTTAAAAGTAGCCTCTGGACTGAACTACCCTAGAGATGTGTTTTGTTTGATTTGGAGTGCCTTTAAGTTTCAACATTGAAAAAAAGGGAAATTTCTCAATGAAATTCATGGATTTATGGATTTTGGGGGAAGACTTGAAAATTGAGGCCCTACTAGGCTGCATTCCCATTGTCTTGAGCAGGGTGATAGAGCAGTAGCTGTTCTCTTTAGACTGGGTATGTGCTTACCTGTCAATGCAGTTCCCATCATTTCTGCCAGTAATACACTTGGCCTGCTTCACTCATTTTTCTTACATGCCTGTGTCCTGTAGGTATGTTATTCACATCTCTGCCTTGGCTTCATCTTGCATAGATGACTCCAAACTTGAAAAAAAAAAAATTTTTTTTTGACCGCAACCTCTTACCCAACTTTTAATATATATTTTTGTAATTATTTTTTCCATAGTCTTAAAAATATGTTAAAAACTGTGGCATACACAATAATTTTTATATAGCATTAGGTTATTAGACATTTTTTTAAATCCCTGTTTTCATAGTAGTAACAATTTGAAAGTCTCGAAGAACGATGGTTATAGTTTTCCTAAATCTCTTTAACTCAGTGAACAAATAAGAAACCATTTCTTTTTCTACTGGGAAAAGACCCTCAGAAAACTGATTGTAGGTCATATAATTAAAAACTAACAGGCTTTCTTTCTTTGAAGAATGGGTTAAGTATAAATAGTGCTTTTGAAATTAAGAAAATTGAAATGAAACAATACGTTAATCAATAATCCACATTTTTCTAATATTGTTGGAAGATGACAAGTTCAGATATGAGAATATTCCTGTCTGACAAGTCTGGAACCAGACTTAAAATTTTGGCTGGTTTTTGATGGAAGTTTTTCTAAGTTGTACACATTTACTGTTTTAAAATGGGCCAAATTTAATCTTAAATGATTAAGGTTTAGTATAAGAACAGCTGTTATTGTTCTGGGCTCTGTTGTAATTTCTATTTTTTATTTTTCCAGAAACAATTGAAATGGGCATTTTAAATTCTAGGCAATTGTGCTTTTTTTCATTCTTGTAGCTAGTTTTAACAGTGTTTCCAACTTTTGGGTTAGATTTTCTGGCTTTCTTGCAAACCTTGAGGATATCACCTTTTAAACATGTTTTCTATGGGGAAACTAAATAATTGTACTTGACACACATGTATGTAAAGGGGAATATTTGAGCATTAGATGTTTTATTTTTTTAACGTATATGTTTTGGCTTTGTAGAGTTTAGTGCTGAGTGAGATTGCCTTGTTCTTTCTGAACAATTGGGATGACATATACTGGTTTGCCAGTTAAAGTGAGGCAAGGTAGAATAGAGAGAAGACACTGATGGATAACCAGGAAGACACGGCAAATAAAATGCACACTCATTTATTTACTGGTAGATCATTTCCTAGATCTGAACCATAAGTAGTCTGTCTCCAAACTAATATACTAGGTTATTGATATTAAACATACCCTAAAATGTGCAGTTATAATATTCTCTACAGGACTGTAAATTATAAGTTAAGAAAAAGTATTCTCCATATTTAAAAGAAAGATTAGGTAAAAGGTAAATGACAGGTTCCTGATGCTGTTTTATTGTCAGTCTGCAGTAAGTAGCTATTGAGTGTTACAGTTTTGGTGACTTTGTGATTTGTAAAAGTTAAATTTCTTGTCTGTCTTTGAATTGTATCACATTCTAATGGTTAGAGAAATTTTGCCAAAGTTAGAGGTATATTTTTGGGATGGCCTAGCTTAAAATATAGTCTATGTGAAGTGCCCAAAATATAGTTTGTGTATGTGAAGTTCGGGTGCAGGGAAACGGGAGTCATTGGACATAGCTGCTAACATGAAGTTTCAAAAAGAGGCCTATGTGGCCACTAATTGGGGGAGACAAATTGTAGATATGAAAGGCTGTGGATAGAGAAACACACAGTAATTTCAAATCTGAGCCCCAAGTTACAAGGCAGACACTCTAAATTGTAGGAATTGATTTGCGTTTTGTCTCTTTTCACATGGGCAACTCTATGTGACATGCTTGGGTAATGAGCCCTGGATTTGTTTGTTTGTTTGTTTTTTTAAAGGAATTGGTTTATTTAATGATTATTAGTGATTCTTCCAAGCAACTGTAAAAAGTCTGCTTGTTCTTAATAAAAATCCAGCTGTGATATTTCTCACTGGTTTAGCCATTTTGAAATTTTTATTCTAGGAAAATGGAGCAATATTAAGGATAAGTGGAAAAATTGATAATCCTACCAGTTAGATTCCTATAAGGGTAGCAATGTGAAGGCTTGACCTTAGTGCTACTTGGGGACAGTTCTGTCTTGTAGGAAACAGCAATACTGAGAACAGTTCTCAGGAATGTAGACTCCCTTTGATATGGGGAGAATTCTTTCTGAGGCTACTACAATTCCAACTAAACAATGTGAGGATGTGTACAGTGAGAACATGCTGTTTAGTCACCAAGACTGTATTGTATATCTGTAGCTAGCAGGAGTCATGAAGCCACAGTTTTGAGTGAGAAGGAAAGTAAAAATCACTCAGTTTGTCAATGTAGACAGAAATGCAAAGATAAAAATACACTTATATTTATGTATTGTAACTGCAATTGAAATGAGGATTTATTAAGCTGGAGGGACATCAACCATTTGGGAAAAACTTTTTGAGATAGAAGGGAATGCTGTATAGTAAGATGCTTATTGGCTTACTTGCCTGAAATGGAGAGTCCATGGTAGCAAATAAAGAGAACTACCAATTGACCCATGATAACCAGGACTCTAATTATTCATATTCTAGGTCATAATAACTGTGAAGTAAAGTATTATGGAATGTTGGTTGGAGTTCATATTGAAGTGTTAGGGTATGAAAGAAATGATTAGGAGTAAATTAACTGCTTGATGAACTGGGTGACTGAGTCCTGGATTACGGTAGTAATTATGAAAATAAATAAGGATAGACCAAGAAATCATATGGAAGAAAAATCGGTGAAACTTGGCAAATGTTTAATGTGGAGCTAACAATTTATTGAGGGCTCACTCTGTTGTCAACTTTAGATCTCAGAGGCTGTTGCATTGGAGAGTGTGGTTTTATAAAACTTTGAGGACCTAGGTTTTTGAAGCGGAAAATATCTAAAATTTTGAATCTATATAGAAGGTTAGTTATAGGTTGGGATGTGTGTCAGAGTCTTGGATTTTATCCTACTTGCAAGCTAATACTTTTTTGGGGGATTGGTTAAAACTTTTGTACTCTTTCAGTAATCTGTGGCTAGACATTTGAGAAGCATTGCTTCAGATAGTTGGGAGATAGAAGTTTGGAGTAGAGGGGAAAAGTTAGATTTGGAGTAGAGGGGAAAAGTTAGATTTAAAGATATATTAACAAGTATGTTTTTACTTTACAAGTATATATATTACATTAAGGTGGAATTATGTTCTTTAGTTTAAGAGTATGTTTCATACTCTTGATTACATGTGAACTGTGAACTTCCTATTTCAGAAACTAATTGGGGAAAAGAATTGAGGCAAATGTACGTATATGATTTGTGGAACAGAATTTTTTTCCATTGATCTTTGCACTGATGATAGCAAGGGATACACACATTCACACATGAACTTTGAACTTTGGATTTTGTTTTCAAAAGAATACAGATAGAATCCTACACTTAAACGTTGAGTGAGGTATTAATTTGCTATTTCTTCCTAAGAGTTAAATGGGATAACTGTAAAAATGCTGAAGAGACTGTAAAGAGCTATACAAGTATTATCAAAATTATAGTGTTTTTAGGCCTACTTTTGTTTGGAACCTATTAGTTACAAAGTATAGATGGATAAATGTATTTTTCAAAGTTGATACTAGAACATTATTACTAAACACTGGAAAATAGAATTTAATAATATCCATAATTCCTTCTCCAACACAATTTAATCACTTTTTAATATTAATCTTTCAGTTTTTAAAAATGCCTATTATGAATTTCCACTTAGTATTAATGTAGTTTTGTATTCTCTAAAAAAATTAATGTGTAGTTGAAATGTATACACAAAGCAGACACTGCGATAAAGTAGACTACAGATGGTTTTGGTTGTCACAACTGGAAGGATGCTACTGGCATCTGGTGGTGGGTAGATGCCAGAGATGCTGCCAAACATCTTACAATGCTCAGGACAGTCCCCCTACCAAAAAAAAAAAAAAAAAAAAAAAAAAAATCTGGCCAGAATGTCAGTAGTGCTGAGTTTGAGAAACCCTGCTCTAGAGGAAATCTGAATTTTCTTGCTTTTTTTTTTGTTATTAATAGCCTGCTTGCTGCCTTAATTGATTACTTAAGTTTCATAAGCTTCTGATATTTCTTTCGTTCAAGCCTTCCTCTTCCAGTGTTTTGAGCCCTGCAGTTCTGAACCTTTAGCATTTACTTTAGCATTTATCTTCCAGCATTTCTCATTCTTCTCTCCATCATTCCGTTTGTGGTAGGGAAGAAAATCTGATTCTGTAAATTTACAGTATTAGTTAAATGACTGATAGCCCATAAGATTATTTAAAAACCAAACCAAACCAGTTGCTCGTTAACCCAGAAGAGCCATGGATTAGTAGGATTTTAGTTTCTGTGGGGAAGGATATTTTGAGGGACTCAATCAGCAACTTACTCTGAAAATCTGTCTTCACAATTAGTTGTTCTCAGTTTCAACTTTTCATAATTTATTTTCTTCAAAATTTTAACTCATAAGTCTGAAAACTTCCATGTCTTTTGCATAACTTCATACTCCCCCCACACCTTATTATTGTTAACACTTTTGGTAGAATTGTTTTATTTGCACATACAGATTTGCTGGAAGGAGGCAGAGGCAGATGGTTTGGGGTATAATATGGGACACGGGTGAGGTAATAAGAGTCTGGGGTGTAGATTGTGTAGTGGCCTGGAGCCATTGTATGTGTGTGTTATTTAGGTAGGTTGAAAGTCACAGTCCTTTACATGGGTTACTGTCTGTACTTGTGTCTGCACTTTTTGAAATGATATAAAGACGTTTCAGATCAGAATAGAAATCTAAATTATGTATATGTTTCTACTTTTGGATTTTTAAGTTGTATTTCATAAGTTAGTGGTAGAAATTTAATACATGCAATGGATTTTTAATCATTGATGTTTGTGCCCTTTATATTGATTTAGTTTATAATTTTAAAAAAGAACTGCTTACTTTCACTTCTGAGCCAGCTAGCATTATTTTTAATTTTTAGAGACTAGCTTGTCTTAAAAAGTGGGTGTGTTGAAATATGCTTATGATTGGAGACACATCCTCTTGAACTCTCACTTGTAACTGTTAGGTGTAGATATTTGCTTGTAAGAAATGATTTGACTGGTTTCTAGTAAAGAAATGGATACTGTAGCTTAAGTTTGAAGTCACATTGTGGAAGTAACTTTTCCAAGAGTGCAGTAAAGGCACTTAGGTATATTGCTGAAATATAGGACATGATAGTTCCTGGAAGCTGACCTTTGTTATACAAGAGAACAATTTTGTTAATGGTATTTAATGCTTCAAGATCATAGTGAATACATATCAAATAGAAGCATTTGCTCAGCACAGTGTGGTAAGACACAGTGGGTGACTCAAGTTCCTTAGGAAGGAAGTACACTTTTATGTTTGGGAAAAATGCTGTTGGTGCCTAATTTTAAAATTATACAAGTGAAAAATATGTTGAAAACAACTTGATTACAAGTAATTTTTCTGAGGAATGGAGATGTGCTAGCATTAGCTTATTCTTACATATTCTCATTTATTGTAGTTGAGTTTTCCTGTAAAAAGGAAATTCTGTAATGTCAAACGTTTTTACAGATTTTCTTTCCCCATTCTTAAGATTATAGAATCAACCTTTTTGATACAGATAGGAAAAGATTAAACTTATTTGTCATATAATATCTCAATCCCACACAAAGATGATGACATTGACCTGTCATTAGTAAGCTATATTCTGTTTTTCCCCCGATGTTATTTTTTTTGTTCTGTGTTTTTTTCCTATTACATTTAATTTAGATTGGAACAGAAGATTGTAGGTTTCGAATTCAGGAGTTGGGAAGGAAGCTTTTGTTTGCAAGTGTTCCTGGAAATTACAATGCTACCTACACGTGGAATGTGGAAAATAATCATAGAGGCTAGCATATATGGGATACTTATTATATGTCAGGCACTGTTCTTAGGGCATTTTGTGTATCAACTCAGTGAACATCTCTATAAGATGGATTCTGTTATTCTCATTTAACAAACAAGAGAGCAGGTTCAGGGAGGGTAACTTACTCAAAGTCAGAAAAGTTATGTATAGCTATTAATTGGGGAAGACAGGATTTTAATATAGTCAGTCTGGCTCCAGAATTCATACTCTTAAACACTATACTGCCTCTTAGAAACATAGCTCATGCTTTAAAACGTATTGTATAGTGAGGTTATTATATTCTTTTTTTTTTTTTTTTTTTTTTTTTTGGTACAAAGATTGGATTATTTTACCATCAGGGCATAATTAGGCTCTTTATAATTATAGTATTTGAGCCATTTGAGTCAAGTTCTTTACAAGGTTTTTTTTTTTTTTTTACATCAGAAAATGTTTACAATTAGAGAGGAAACACCTTCTAAAACATTTATGCACAGTATCATTTGAATTTTGCCATAGACAAATTTATATATGTATTTCTTTAAAGGCTCGACGATGGATACTAAATCTCTGGATGGTGAGATGTAAGGTGTATGGTTCTACAGTAATTGCTTTGTAATCAGGAAAAATAATTTTAAGGCAAATTGCTGTTAGTAAATACCAGTATCATGATGACTTTGAAAAAAGTTACGGGAAATAAAAATATAATTGGCTGTCTGTATCTGCAGGTTTTGAATCTATGAGTTCAACCAACCACAGATTGAAAAAATTCAGGGAAAAAAAGTCTCAGAAAGTTCCAAAATCAAAACTTGAATTTGCCATGGGCCGAGCACTATGCTGAATACACTATGCAAATACAGGTTAATGCAAATACTATGCCATTTTATGTAAGAAACTTGAAGAAACGTGGGTTTTGGTATTCATAGGGGTCTCCTTACAGATGTCAATGGATGACTGTATTGTTCTCATACTGTAAAAAGGGAGAGACCACCTAAGCTCTCCAGTAGCAAGGAGACTAAGTTACTTTTTTTCTACTTCGTACACCTTCTAGCCTATTTCCACTTTTTCATGTAGGTGATTATTTGTTATTTCTTTACTTTTCCCCCAGTTTTTCTTTAAAATTTTGAAAATTATTTATTTTCTCTATCTTATAGGTCCAATTCAGTTATTTTTCTATGAATTTCACACATAGGCATTTGCTTGATATACTATTTTTATTTTTTCCTAGTTTTTTGTTTTAAAACTTTTATACTTTCTGAAAGATGGAAGTATATGTATGTAGTCCAATTGACATTTGTATACTTATCACTAAGATTTATTAATGGTTATCTTTTGCCATATTTGCTTTCCTTCTCTAACATGTTCCTTTTTTTTTTACCCCTGAACCATTTGAAAGTAAGTTGTACCCCTAAATACTTCAGTATGCATCTCATAAGATTAAGGACATTGTCTTATATAACCAAGAAGATTATTTTCTTTTTACGTGTGGGGACGTATCCCATAAAGCTTGTAAGTACTAAGGCACCATCTAAATTTATTTAATGCTTTGTGAAGGCCCAGTTTCTGGCAACTACAACTAAGGACCAGAAAAGCAAATGCTGTTGGTATGCATTATGTATAGGTATAATAAAGTAACAGTAGAGAAGGTAGGAAGCATTGGTAGAATAACTACATTGCAGGATGGAGCTATTTTATGTAGGAACAATGGCACAATAACATATAATAGTGTTAAGATTATCACATCACTATGACCTCTTAGGATAAAGATGTTAGTAAGGATGAGCCTGGCTCACTCAAGAAGATGTTAAGGGAGAGGGGGAAAAATCAATAATTGTTCACATAGAGATTTGGCACATAAATAAACTTCAGTTATCTAGAAATTTTCCTCAGTGGAAGCTGTAATTTTCCACTGTCAGATTACTAACATCTTACAGTACTCTAGGTTAAATGTATTTTATTTTCATCATTGTCAGGTAACAGATCTTTTTCTCCATTATTAAGAACTTTACATGAGAACATCTTCAGTGAGTATTCTATTCTTTGTCAGAAGGGATAAAGGAATTATAGCTTGCCATACCTTGAGTCTTTCCTGTTCCCTTCCATGTTCTTCATTTTGTCCTGCATAGGTAATATATCAGAGTGATAAAAGAAGCTCCAGGTCTGTCTGTCTATTCAGAGAGAGCAGCAGAACTCTAGGTTTTTTCCCCCATTGTTGTTTTGTTTTTTAATCCTAGATTTGTAGGCTGTGTTTTCTTTTGTACAAATCTACTTCATGTAAATAAAAGATTTAAATTAGAGGAAGAAAATAGTCTATATTATGGAACACAACTCATATGTTAGCTTAAATGGCAATAGACTTTTTGAAAAAGTAGTTTCTGTGCCTATACTTAGTTATTAGTTGCTTTAAATAATCCCTATTATGATGATCCCTATATTTGTATCTCTAGCCTAGACTTTTCCCTTGAATTCCAGACTTCTGCATCCTAACTACATCTCTCTCCAGTTAGATGTCTAGTGGGCATCTCAAACTTAACATGTCCAAAAACAAATCTCTGATTCTGTTACCCACAGCCTTTTGTTTGTAGTCTTTCCCATCTCGGCAAATGAGAGCTCAGTTTTCAGTCACTCAGGCCAGAAACTTGGAGTTATTCTTTATTCCTGACTTTCTCTCACACCCTGTATGCAGTCCCATCAGCAAATCCTGTCAGCTCCTCCTTCAGAATATATGCATATTTTGACTACTTCTTAGTAGCTCCACTGTTATTACCCTGATTGATAACAAGCCAACATTCATTTCTCTTTAATTACTGTAAAACCTGCTGACTGTTCTGCCTGTTCTGCTCTTCTCCTGGTCTCTTCTCAATGTAGCAGCCAGTGTGATCCTGTTCAAAAGCTACTTCTTTGGTCAAAACCATCTACTGGCAAATTGTATACTTTAAAATGGTAAGTTTTATGTTATGTGAATTATACCTCAATAAAATACATGATAACGAAATAAATAAATAAAAAAAAAACTTATTCAGTGGCTTTCTATTTTAAGGAAAAGCCAAAGTCCTTCTATTTGTTTGTACAATCCTATATGATATACATGTACACTGATCCTCCTAGTGCTTGTTCAGTTCTTACTTCTTGTTCATTTCTGCTCCAGCCACACAGAGCTCTTTAAAAAATCCCAAGCTTTCTCCTGTCTCAGGGACTTTGCACTTGCTGATCCTTTTACATGGTACACTTCCCCCTTCGCCCCGATTGCTCTGTTGTCTACACTCTTCCTTTTTTATTTTTTAAATTAAAAAAATTTTAAAATAGTGAAATACACATAACATAATATTTACCATAGTGACCATTTTATAAGTGTGCAGTTCACTAGCATTCACTACATTCACATTGTGATTTGCTCTTTCTTTTAAGTCTTTGCTCAAAAACTGAGGCACAGAGAAGAAAGTGAATTGTCCAAGATAACACAAGTAGTAAGTTGCAGAGGTGGTATTCTAATCCATGATGTTTAGTTCTACTTATAAATAAATGTAATGCTTGCCACACTCTTGGAACATAAAGTAAGATGTGTTGACCATGTACTTCCATGGTTATTGAAAAACTTAGTGGCAACAGGAATAGGAGAGTTATAACTGTACAGAAAGTCATTGAAAATGGTTATGAAAACTGCATGAGTAATTGGAAGGACAAATATCTGAAATACACTCATAACATCAGTAGCTTTTTAAAAACATCTGGTGAATAGATCTATAATAATTTTATTTTTAACTAATCGCATTTTGCAAACGGTTGGCCTATTAGAAATTCTGATACTTCTTAGATGAGTATCATAGGATCACGTATTTTCTGATGATTGATTTATGTCTCTCATCAGCAAGGTATATGCTGCTTTCTTTATAAATACAAATGAAAATGGAAATTTCCATGAAACGTTGAGTTCATTAATTCTTACAGCAAACATTTATTGAGCACCTATTTTCTCTCTGACTTCTAGATACTGAGGATACATCTTTGAACAAAACAAAGTCCTTGCTTTCATGGAACTTATATTCTAGTGGTAGAGGGATATATGTCAATAAAAATAATATGGAGAAAGATAAAGCAGAATATTAGAATGAGACCTACTGGGACAATATGTTTTTAGATGAAATGATCAGAGAAAGCTTCTGAAGAAATTGCCTGGATATCTAAATGAACTGTGGCAGCCAACCCTTCTTTGGGGAGAGTGGTGGAAGATAAGGTGAGACATATAGAGTGGAGTGGGGGAATGTAGCCCCTGATAAGGTTCACGTTCAGCCTTATAAGCCATGCTTACAACTTTGGGTAGTTGGGAAACATTTGGAAGATTTTGAGCAGAGTAGTGAAAACATATGACTTGACTTGAACATTACTTTGGCTACTGTGTGAAAAATAGACTGTAAGGGGCAAGAGTGGAAGCAAAGAGGCCAATTATTTATCATGGTTTTTGACTGTCCAGAGCCTTTTGAACCTTTCTGTGTTTGACACATTTCCAGCCTTATGAATTCCATTTCCCTAATTCTAGTTCCCAGCTTTTCATTTGCAACTAGGATAGCAGCATGTAAACTAGTCTTCTGAACTAGGCTCCTCTAATCAGAAGCATCACAGGAGACCTGGATTCTGCACTGAGCCAGACATGTTTGCTTGCTGAAGTTTTGCCAATAGTGTGCATCTTTTAGACAATTATAACAGGTTTTTTTTTTTTTTCTAGTTGTTTTAAGGTTGCGTTTCTGGTACAAAAGTGGCATTGGAGAGTCAAGGCAGTGTTGGTGTTTTTCACACGATATTTTTGGGGGTAATTATGGTGTATTCTGTCTTCTGGGGATACCTGGATAGTCTTGAGGAAGATAGAAGTGGGGGGGTGGAGTTTCCAGTATTGTCGTCAAGTAATAAAATATTACTTCAAGTAAGAGAATATTGTATGGGAAGTATGGGAATTGAATAAGATCATAATCGAGAATGCTTTAGTATTTATGGAAAAATTTGTAGGTTCTGGGTCACATTTCCTTTGTAAGATTTGCATGTTGATTTGCAGGAAACAAAATCTTGGGTTCCTATTTCTGTCTGGTGTTATTTTACATAGTTCAACCTTGACATTATAGAAGCAATGATATTGTTAGTACTAGGACATATATATTTTTAGATTGATGGAACCTGGGAGAGTCTAGCAAGTAATAGCATCAGGAATAGAGTAGTTAATTAGGAATTGGAGTAGACAAATAGGCAGATTGGAACTAGAGAATCAGGAAGATCTGTAACAAGGGGAGATCAGGTAAGCTGAGTGGGTCAGAGGCCAAGCTCTGTTCAGACAGAGTTGAGATGGGTAAATATTTAACTGTATCAGTGAGATTTGGTGATAGAGCTGCATTCTGTTCCTGTTTTTTGAGCTTTTAACTCATCGCTAGAATATAGGAACAAATCTCAGTTGAGTAGGTCCATACTGTGCTTGTGAGAACAGGCAATTTTGTGATGTCTGACTGAGCTAAGTAGTGCAAGGGTTGGAGACTGTTCCTGTAAAATGTGCCAATTTTAATCACTAGCTGTGGAAATCAAGGGTATACACATACTTTTTGGACTGTAAAAAGTACATTCTTTTCATATTTTATTACGTTTTTCCACATTTTAGAGGTAAATGTCAGTTTAGGTTTTGAAAGTTTCCTGCCATGTGCTGTATTTTAATAATTTTTTTCCTTTCCGTTTTTTATAGTCACATCAGAAATGAATGGTGCTTATGGTGAAGGTAATAGAATTATTGTAGAAAAATCACGAAGTCATTGAAACCAAAGTTATCTCTTTAGCACTGCCTCCTATTTGCTATGTGACCTTGGGTTTGTTACATATCTCTCAAGCCTCAATTTTCTTTAAAATGAGCTAATAGTTCTTACTTTATAGGTCTGTTGGGTGGATTAAATAAAAAAAATGTGGAATACTGGGTCTGGCAGATAGAATGTGCTCGATAAAGTTTAGTTATTGTTACATCTAGTTTATAAACATTGTTTAATTAAACACTTAAACAAGAAGTTTATTGAGTCTGGATATTTTTT
>NW_011888866.1:5626922-5637065 GCF_000151845.1 Pteropus vampyrus
CTGACAGAAATCAGAGAATTGCTGTATGCAGAAAAGTTGCAGAGCTTCTCAACCTTGAATGTGTATATATATATCACAAGGAACGAGGTAGATCTGGGTAGAGTCTGAGTCACTTAGAGGATCAGTGAATCTGGGAGGAGTCCAAGATTCTGCATTGCTAACAGTTCCCTAGTATATTGCCCATGCAGCTAGTCCCTGAAGCAGTTTGAATAGCAAGGTTCTATGTGTCAGGAAAACAGAAAATGCTGTATACAGAAAAATATTTAGTTCCGTAAGGACTGAAACATCCATAAACATAAATTTCCAGTCTTAGTTGTAATACTTAATGAATGAATTTGTTATTTGAACACATGGCGAGTAGTAGGCTCCCAGATTTTTTTTTTTAGCTTTTTAGTTTAAATGTTGACTTGGACCTTCAGTACAGCTAAGTAGTTCTTGAAATGCTCTAGTTGCTACTTTCTCAACTGATATTTTTCCTTGACGGTTGCTTTTGGTACCTGTGATCACTGGGGTCATTTATTCTTTTATTTCTCACATCTCTTACAATGTATATCCTTTTAACAAAAATATAATTATTTATGAACAGTGAGTCATTATAGGATGCATAATAGTTTCTTGGAGGCAAGTAGAATATCTCCGCTCTTGGCTTATGTGATATACCTATGTGTTATTTTTTAGAGGTTGTTCCTGGGGTGTATAACTTAATTATTGTATGCCTTCAAATAATATACAACTTCATTTATAATATAACTATACTTCCATTTCTCCTCTCCTCCATTGTGCTGTTATTGTCATACATTTAAATTCTATATGTGTCATAAAAGCCACAGCACATTTTTTTAAATATAGTCTCTTAACTTTTAAAGAGCTTAAAAAATGAGAGAAGAAATCTTTTTTATTTTCTTATATATTCATCATTTCTGGCACTATTTTTTGTGTCAGTACAGATTTCCATCTGGTTTCATTCCTTCTGCCTGAGAGACTTCCTTTAACATTTCTTGTGATGCAGGTCTACTAGCAATGAATTGTTAGCTTCGATGTCAAAAAAAGCTCATTTCACTTTTTTCCTCCCTTCACCTTCATTTGTGAAATATATTTTTACTGAGTGTAGAATCTTGGAGAATTTTTTTTTGTCATACTTTAAAAATGTCGCATTATCTTCTGACTGTATAGAGTTACATTCTCATTTATTCCTCTGTATGTAGTGTTTTTTCCCCTCTAGCTCTTTTGGTCTTAACCTGCTCACAGCTGATTTGCAAGTTTTTTTGTTCCTAGTTTTCAGCCATTAGCCTATAATTTGCTTCTGTCTGTTTTTCTTTTATATTTATTCTTAGGATTTGTTGAGTTTCTTGGATCTGTAGATTTATAGTTATGTCTTTCACTTTCCCCCCATCATGTTTGTTTTTCTGTATGTTCCTTAACATGTGGAAAATATTTATAATAGCTGTTTCAACCTTTTTGTATACTAATTCCATCATCTCTATATGTTTCTAATGTCTGATTTTTTCCCCACTTATGAGAGAAATATATATTTGTATTTTCCCAACTTTTTTTACATGCATGGTAATTTTTGATTGGTTGCAGATCATTCTGATTTTTACATTTTTTGTGTGCTTGATTTTATCTCTCCTTTAAACACTGTCAGACTATTTTGGTGTGCAGTGAAACTACTTGGAATCAATTGAATTCTTTGGAACATTGCCTTTAAGCTTTCTTGGGCTAGGTCCAGAACAGCCTTTATTTGATCTGTGGCTAATTTTACTCCATGAATAAGATGCTCTTTTTCTGAGGGCTATACCCAATGTTCTGTATATTATAGGTTTTTTCTTCTCTGGATGGTGGGAATATGAACACTTCTCAGCCCTGTATAAGCTTCGAAGATTGTTCTTGTTCTTTTCTTTTTCTTTTTCTTTCTTTTTTCTTTCTTTTCTTTCTTTCTTTCTTTTTTTTTTTTTTTTTTTGGTGGTTTTGTTTTTCTGGCCTGGGCTGTTTAAGTCTTTCACATGGTCGGATTAGTACTTAGCCAGACATTTAAGGGATCCCTCTTTAGGTCTTAGAGCTTCCTCTCTGTTCAGCTTCTTCTTCTTTGGCACTCTAACCATTTCTTTGGCTTCCCTGAACTCAGATATCTGGCTCCTCAATTCAGCGACACCATCAGGCCTTGTTTAGATTTCTACACCCCACATGTTGTCCTGAAAACTGCTTCTAGGTAGTAAATTGGTGGTAAATAGATCTCACCTCATTTGTTTATCCTCCATGTATTTTGTCCATTTTTTTAATTGTTTGTGGTAATAGGTTAAATTCAGTCTTTTTTTACTTCAGTATAGCCAGAGGAGCAAAACGATTTAACAATTTGTGTTCTTTTTTTTTTTTTTTGTCCTGCTGGGAATGAAAATTAATGCATGTTACTTTACTCCTAAGTACTTCAAACTATATCTCTAAAAAAATCAGATTATTCTCCTTCTGTATGACCATAATGTTGATGGACTGAAGAAAACTAACAAGATTTCCTTACTATTACCTAAGAATGATTCTAGTTTGTCCAGGATTGTTTCCAAATGATTTTTGTTTCGTTCTCAATTGAGGTTTTTCTGTTTTGCTTTTTTGTGTTTCTTTCATTGTTTTTTCTCTAATATGTTTGGATAAAGTTATGTTCATGGTTGTGTGGCTTTTCTTTGTCTTGTTCTTTTTGCTCCGATATAATGTGGGTAACTTCTTTTTACTTGTCTCTGAAACCAGTGTTTTTTTTCCCCTCTTCATGTCACATTTTATGGGATAGATTATTTTGTGTTTTATCTACCTTTCTGCAGTCATGGGACCATGATCATATACCAAGTTTTGAGAATTCCAGGGCTCTGTATTCTTTCGAGATTAAAGAAAAAATGAATTGTATGATTTCTGAAGGTTAGGGGCATCATCAGGAGTCCAGTGTGCTAAGCTTTCCACTTTCTCATTAGAGTATTCTGTTTATTTTGTTGGCTGCCTACTTGAAAGATTATACTGTTAGGTTATGTCCAGTGTTGTTTTAGGACATTGGCTGTCTTGAAAACAAGAAAAAAATTCTCTGATTTGTAGCGTTTTCTGATGTCAGTGGTGTAAATACTCCTCTCATGGCTGATTTCAGACTACCAACATAATGTCATTGAACACAGAGTTAGGAATAGAACTGGCACTCTCGAGCCTGTATCAGCCAGCCCCATCACACACTGGTTCTATTCTTTTTTTTAATTTGGTTTTAGTTCTTGATTTTTTTTTTTTTTTTAATGTGGAAGAGTAAACTATATTTTATAGTTTCTTGTTTGTGTGTTTGTTTTGGTTTCATGGTTCCCCCTTCATCTTATTAATTATTGGGGAAGAGAAATTATGTAATACAGGTTTAGTTACCTTAACTTTATTGATTTTTTTTTTTACATTACTGAGATCATATTGTAAATACTGATAATTTAGGTATAGTTAACACAGAAACATAGGTCTTACTTAGAAGATGGAGTAGACTTGATAGCTATATGTCCCTGGGTAGCATTTTCAACTTTCTCAATTAAACCCCATGGATCATGTCCTATCTCAATTATAAAGATTCAGAAAGTCATTACTCAGGTCCTTTGCCAGTAAAAGTAAACATTATGTTGCTTTATAAAATTCCTTTGTATGTGGGACCTAGAAAGATGACTTTGTTTAATAACTCTCCCAGTTATGTTCCACCCAGTCAAATAATTGCACTTGTATCACATGTGCTTCATTGGAACAGCAATAGTTATTGTTTTAAGTTATCAGAAGTGGCAGAATACTTTATCTGAACTGTGCCTTCAAAAGCTGACTTTTTGATTCTGAAAAACAATGGAAGCAGTAACTTTGCAAAGTCAAGTTTGTGTCGTGGCTATTCAGTCCACTTAAAAGAAATAGTTCAATTATCCAATGGAAATCCTTCATTTGATCTTCAAAAAGAAACTACTCAAAATTCTCATACTACAGATTCCCCATTCTTGATTTCTTCTTTCTGTTTTCTCTTATATGGGATTTTTTTTAAACCCAAGTATAAACTTAAAGATATTTTTAAAGAATATGGACAGTGCATTCGTATAATATTTAATTCCATTATTTAGTCTTGATTTTTAAAAGTTCCATACCAGCAGGCTTTATTATCTGGCTTCATTATATTTTCTTTGCTAGTTGCAAAATTAATTTTAGATTCTAGTTTTAGACTGCATTCTTGTCACCTCTCTTGAGAACAGCTCAAGAATACGGTGAAGTGACTCAATAATAGTTTAAATTGAATGATCCTTTCATGTCGGCCTTTGTGCTGAGCAGTTTACGTGCATTTAATGTAGCCATTGTCCTTATTTTACATATTATGAAAACTCTGAGATTTTAAGAAGTTTAAATAATTACCCAGCTCATGTGTTTGTGGCTAGGAAATGTCAGAATTCAAACCTAGTTCTGTCTTTAATCCTGAATTTATTGCCTCATTTTGTATATAGGTCTGAAAGGCAAGGAGGAAAAGGAGGAGGAAGAGAAGAAAGAGATAATGATGACAGTGATGATGCCTACCATACCACGATGTATGGTAGGCACTTTGCTAATTGCCACACATAGTTTAAAACATTTAATCCTTGTAACAGCCTTTAGAGAGAGTTATTCTGTTTATTTCCATTTTAAAGATTGGAAACTGACGCTAAATTTGCCATTTGATTAGGGAAACAAGCTAATAAATGAAGGTGATGGGATTCAAACCTAGATAACTTTTTTTTCCAAGAAAAAAAATGCTTACCATAGCTCCATAAGAATAGACATTATTGACTTTCTTAAAACATCCTCCTCTCTTGGTTCCAGGAGGCTGCAGGCTTCTCTCTCTACCACCCCCTTACTATTCCTTATTAGTCTCTTAACTATGAACATCCACAGGGACCTGTCTTCATTCTTCTTCTCTCACCTTAATGTCTCTCTTTTGAAGACTGATGCATTCAAAGAACCTCTGCTATGGTCTCTGTGTATGAAATTTCTAAAGCTATGTCCTCCCCACCACTTCTCCTTAACAAGTCTCCTTTGTTCTGCTTGGCTCTCCTTCCATTGCCTCAAACTCCGTGGGTCTCATACCAAGTCATCCTTGCCTGGTCTCCACTCTCCTCCATGCTAAACCTTCATCTCCTTTCCACAACCCCAGCCAGCAGCCCTCCCTTCCAGTCTCATTCTTGTAGTCCATCAGGCTTAAACATTTAAAATTTAGTTTTCCTCTTTTGATTATGTAAGTTAATCATCTACAAAAAGTCACTAGGGGTTCTAGTGACCTTCAGATAAGTTTCATTTTATCCGTCCATAAAAGAAAAAATGCTCACCGTAAAATTTACTACCTTAACCATTTCTAAGTATACAGTTCAGTAGTGTTAAGTGTAGTTACCTTTTGTGCAGTCTCCAGAACTTAAACCCAGATGATTTGACTTAAGTGTTTGTATCTTTAACTATATAGTGACTAGCCACTGACTGCATAAACAGGAAATTCAGTGATGGAACACAGGATTTATTAACACATTAGGTAAACCATACTTTTTTTTTCCAATTTGATGTTTTATTTTATAAAAGAGGGCAGTTTTCTTTAGGAAGAAATTTCACTTAATTTATTAAGTAATTACTGTTTTCAACTTTTGCTCATGATGACAATGGAGAAAACGAGACCAGATTTATCCTCCTGTCTGAAACAAACAAGGGAAAAAACATGACCAGATATATTATCCTGCCTGAAGAAAACTAGGGGAAAAACCAAGAGACAGTGGTTTTTAAGATAGTGGTCACCAGGAGCTGAAAGACCATGGTCCCTGAGAGAGGAGAAACAAATGAGTCAAGGCCTGTGATTGTTCCCCGTTTCTGCTTTGGGAGAATTTTCATCTTCAGTGCATATTAGAAGGAACCTAGGTGGAGGCCAACAAACTATCTGAGTTGAGATGGCGTGGAGGAGGGTGGAGGGAAAGCAAAGCAGCTAGAGTTTGCAGACAATATCAGAGTGAAGAATGCTGCATAGAGAGAATCCCTGACTTCTGCTCAGGATTTGCCTGGAGTGTTCTGCAGAGTGAACATATGAGGAAACTCTCTGAGGCCAGGGGAAGAAACAGTGCCTTTTGTTCACGTAGTATAGGAAATGGTACCTGTTCTCAATGGCCAGACTGGAAAAGTCTCATAATTTGTGGAACATTGGGTGGAGTACTCAAATTGGTCTTGCCTCAGTAGTGGGGAATACACTGAGCATTCATGGATGCATGACCCCAAAAGATTAAACTGTTTCCAGGTAATTTTACTTTGGTAATAAAGCTTAAGAATGTTTTTAAGAATACAAAAAATGGCTAGAACCCAACAAGGTGAAATTCACAATGTCTGGCATCTATGCAGTGAAAGATTATGAGTCATACAGGAATAAAGCAGGAAAACACAATCCATAATGAGAGCAATAAACAATCAGTTTGAACCTATCCAAAACTGACACAGGTATTAGAATTTGTAGATAAGAACATTAAAAGAGTTATAACTGTGTTATGTTTAAAAAGTAGAGACTTAGAAGATATGAAACATACAAATCTAACTCCTAGAGATGAAAACTACAGTATTTTCCATGGAAAGTACACTGAATGGCATAAAAAATAGATTAGACATTGTAGAATATTAGTGAACTAGAAGACATAGTAATAAAAATTATTCATGTGACATGGAAAAAAGAAATTTTGGTAACTATGAAAAGACCATCAGTGGCTGTAGGAAATGTTTGAGTGACCTAATATACTTATAACTGGAGTCCTTGGTGGGAGCAGGGGGGTGGTAAGGTGAAGAGAATACAAATTTTTTTTTGAAAAACTATAAATCTATAAATCCAGTAAGTTTGCTGAAACTAAATTTCAAGAAATACAAAGAAACCAAACCACATCACAATGAAATTGCTCACAGTCAATAATAAAGAGGAAAATCTTAAAAGCTACTGGGGAGAGAAAAGGCATTATAGTCAGAGAACTAAAGATAGGGATGACAGATTTCTTGTCAGAAGGAATACAAATGAAAAGATGGTCGAACAATATTTTAAAAGTTTAAAACAAAAAATACAAACCTGTCAGCCTGTAATTCTTTGCCCAGTAAAAATATCATTCAAAAATGAAGACAAAAATAGAGACATTCAGACATATAAATGCTGGAAGAGTTCTTCACCAGGAGAAGAAATGTTAGAGGAAGTCATTCAAGTAGAATGGAGGTATGGATCCATACAAAGGAATGAAGAGCCCTGGGAAAGATAGAGAAGATTTTTTTGTGCATGTGTAATTTTATCTCTTTAAAAGATAATTGTCAGTTTCGGATTTCTGGTCAAGATGACAAAGTAGGTAAGTGCTGTGTTTGCCTCCTCTCACAACCACATCAGAATTACAACTAAACTGCAGAACAGCTATCATTGAAAATTACCTAAAGTCTAGCTGACTAGAAGTCCTATAAATGAGGACATACAGAAGGGGCCACCTCCAGACTGGTAGATGGAGTAGAGATGTAGAACAAACTGGTCTGCATGTGGCATTTGAAAATTGGGAGGGATATCTTGGCTGTGGGGGCCCCCTGGAGAAGTGAGGTGTCCCAACCCCATGTTGGGCTCCCCAGCTTGGGGTTTCAGTGCTGGAAAGAGGAGTCCCTACAAAATCTGGATGTGAAAATAGTGGAGATTATGGCTGAATGGGGCAGAGGGCTGTGGAGGACCTGTGCATGGAGTTACAGGTAGACTTTCTCTGGGCTCTGGTGCTGGGGCAGCAGCTCATAGGGCACCAGGGGCATACGAGGAGGAACTGAATTATCTGGCTTCAGGGTGAGGGCTAGAGGGGCAGCTTTCTTCCAGACAGAAGTGCTGGTGGAGGCCACTATTTCTTTATTGGGCCCTCTCCCCACCTAGTGTGCAGATACAGGTGTCACAATATCTGCATCTCCATCAACCTGGCTAACGCTGGTCTCTCCACCCTGGTGATTCCCTGCAACCTTGCTACTCTCAACTGGCCAGCCCACCTAAACCACTTCTAGTGGCTTTTCCATTCAAATGGCCTGTCTTGGCTCATGCTGTGGACTTTGCTAAAATCTCTTAAAGGTTCACAAAATTCAGACAAGCAGCATCTGGCTTCTGTGTATCCTGTACTACTTGCCAAGCAGCCTCAAGGCTGATGCTAGTGGCAGCCAGCCTCAGTTCATGGCTTTACCTATTGAGGCATCTCCAAGCCCAGCATGGGTGGTGGCCATCTGTGGATTGCTTGGTGACTCCTGCCAGGTGGCCCAGGGCAGGGAAGGCTGTGGCTGAATTTGGCCTGCAGCAAGGCCCCTCCCTGGAGGCCCCAGCGAAGCCATGCTGGGTGGCCGGCTTGTACAGAGCCTGACCACCTCCCAGGGCAACAACAGAGGATGACATACTCAAAAGGCAGATTGGGCAGGCACCAGAGACCTGCTAAAGTGAATCCTGCTTCATAGGGTCATACCCTGTGTAATAGCTTCAACACAGTAGTCACCAGCTAGTTCTCACAACCAATCAGCCTGAGGGTCAGTGCTTCCCATTGATGTGCAAACAGCAACCAAGGCTCTGCTACAGCAGGAGGGCCACACACAACCCATACAAGGGACACACCTGCAGAACCCAGCTCTGGTGACCAGGGAGACTGTGCCCCTGGGCCCCATAGGACACCTACTACATAAGGCCACTCTACTAAGACTGGAAGAACATAGCAGCCCTACCTGATACATAGAAACAAACAGAGGGAGGCAGCCAAAATGGGGAGACAAAGAAGCACGTCCTAAGGGAAAGAACAGAAGAAGCTCCAGAAAAAGAACTAAGCAAAATGAGACAAGTCTACTAGATGCAGAGTTCAAAACACTGGTTATAAGGAGGCTCAATGAACTTAGTGGAAAAGTAGATGAACTCAGTGAGAACTTTAACAAAGAAAACATAAAAATGGAAATAGAAAACATAAAGAACTAGTCAGAAATGACTACAAGAACTGAAATGAAGACTACGTTAGGAGGAATCAACAGTAGATTAGATGAAGCAGAGGATTGAATCAGATTTAGAAGATAAGGTAGCAGAAAACACCCAATCAGAACAGCAACAAGAAAAAAGAATCTGAAACAATGGAGATGATTTAAGGGACCTCTGGGACAACATTAAGTGAACCAATATTTGCATTATAGGGGTACCAGAGGAAGAAGAGAGAGAGCAAGGAATTGCAAAGTTATTTGAAGAAATAGTATTGGAAAACTTTCCTATCCTGGCGAAAGAAATGGACATACAAGCCCGGGAAGCACTGAGAGTCCCAAACAAGATGAACCCAAATAGGCCCACACTAAGACACATCATAATTAAAATGCTGAGGGTTAAAGACACAGAATATTAAAAGCAGCAAGAGGAAAGCAGTTAGTTACCTACAAGGGCGTCCCATAAGAATGTCAGCTGATTTCTTAATGAAACTTTGCAGGTCAGAAGGGATTGACAAGACATATTCAAAGTGATGAAAGGCAAGGACCTACAACCAAGATTACTTTGTCCAGCAAAGCTCTCATTTAAGATCGAAGGGCAGATAAAGAGCTTTCCAGACAAGAAAAAGCTAAAGGAGTTCAACACTAAACCAATATTACAAGAAATTTTAGAGGGACTTCTTTAAGAAGAAGAAGAAAAATAAAAAATAAAAAATATGAGTAATAAAATGGCAGTAAGTACATATCTACTAACAGTTACTTTAGATGTAAATGGATTAAATGCGCCAATCAAAAGATAAGGTAGCTGAATGGATAAGAAAACAAGACCCTTAAATATGCTGCCTACAGGTGACTCACTTCAGATTGAAAGACTCACAGACTGAAAGTAAAGACATGGAAAAAGATATTTCATGAAAATGGAAACAGACAAAGCTGGAGTATTAATACTCATACCAGGCAAAATAGACTAAAACAGAGGCTATAACAAGAGACAAGCAAGGACCCAGTAATTCCACTTCTGGGTATTTATCCAAATAAATCCAAAACAACTTTGTAGGGACATGCGAATCCATATGTTCTTTGTAGCATTATTTACAGTAGTCAAGATATGGAGGCAACCTGGGAGTCCATCAGTGGATGAATGGATACACACACACACACACACACACACTGAAA
>NW_011888866.1:5637115-5691189 GCF_000151845.1 Pteropus vampyrus
ACACACACACACACACACACACACTGAAATATTACTCAGCCATCAAAAAAAAAATGAAATCTTGCCATCTGCAACAACATGCATGGACCTAGAGGTTATTGCGCTGAGTGGAGTAAGTCAGATAGAGAAAGACAAATGCATTATGATTTCATTTATATGTGGACTCTAAAGAGCAAAATAAAAAAATAAACAAAATAGAAACTCATAGATACAGAGAACATTTTGATGGTTCCCAGATGGGTGGGGGCTTGGGAGGATGAGTGAAAAAGGAGAAGAGATTAAGAAGCACAAATTGGTAGTTACAAAATAGTCATGGGGGTATAAAGTCTAGCATAGGAAATATAGTCAGTAATATTATAATAACAATGGTGTTATAAGGGACTGGATTTATCTGGGGTGATCATGTTATGAATCCATAATCACTATGTTGTACACCTGAAACTAATATTGTATGCCAACTTATTGAAAAATAAAATATTAAAAAATAATTGTCAGTTTAAAACAAAACAGTGATAATGTATTGTGGGGTTTATAAGATATACGTAAGTAAAATATATGACGGCAGTAGCCTAAAGGCTAGGAGGAGAAAAATGGAAGTATACTACTGTGAAGTTCTTATACCTTAAGTGTTATAATACCACTTGAAGGTAGGCCAGGATAAGTTACACTGTAAACCCTGAAGCAACCACTAAAAAAACCAAACAAAAAGTTTCACTAATAAGCCAATGAAGGGATAAAATGGAATCATAAAAAAGAGTCCAAAAGAAGGAAAAGGGAACAAAGAACAGATGAGACAAAGAGCAATAAATAGCAAGGTGATAAAGTTAGACCTAACCACTTTAATATCTACTTGAAATGTAATGATCTAAATACCCAGTTAAAAGGCAGAGATTATCAGATTGTATGAAAAAGCAAGATCCAACTATTTGCTGCTTACAACGAAGTCACTTTAAATATAAAGACACAAATATGTCAAAACTAAAAGGATGGAAAAAAATATACCATGCTGGTAAAAAAAGAATGACTATGTTAATATCAGACAAAGTAGAGTTTAGAACACAGAATGTTACAAAGAATAAAGATCATTTGATAATGATAAAGGAGAGAATCCAAAAGGCATAATAATTGTTAACATTTATGCATGTAATAACAGCTTCAAAAATCAGTGAAACAAAGAACAAGAAGAAATAGCAAAGTCCCAATCATAAAAGATTTCAATACCCTTCTCTCAATAATAGAATAAGGAGATATAAAATTAGGATAGAGAAGACTTGAATTAACCAGCTTGACCTTGTTAACTCCATAAGAACAGAGGTTGACATTTCCAGAACACTTACCTATTAACAGCAGAATACACATCTTTTCAAGTGCACAAGAAATATTTGCAAAGATAGACTATATTCTGCATCATCAAATAGTCTCAGTGTGTTGAAAAGGATTGATGTCATACAAATATATATTCTGACTTAGTGGAATTGAATTAGAAGTCATTAACAGAAAGCTAACTGAAAAATCCTCAGTATTTGGAAACTAACAGACTTCCAAATAGCACATGGGTCATAGAAGAAATCAAAAGGGGGAAAAAAAGTATATTGAACACAATGAAATAGTAACACAACAGAATCTGAGAGATATTGCTAAAGCAGTATTGAGACATTTATAGCACTAAAAACCTGGATTAGAAAAGAAGAAATGTTTTGAATCAGTGAACTCACTTTATGAAACTAAAGAAAGAAAAGCAATTAAACTCAAAGTAAGCAGAAGATATAATGAAGACCAAAGTGAAAATCAACAAAATGGAAGACGAATAATGAAGGAAAATTAAAAGAAAATCAAAGTTGATTCTTTTGAGAAGAGCAACAAAATCAATAAATCTCTAGCTATGTTCCTGATCAGGAACAAGAGAGAGAATATGTGGATTCTCAATGAGAGAGGTAATATCACTACAGATTCAAAAGATACAAAAAACATTATAAGGGAATATTATGAACAGCTTTATCTACATAACTTCAGCAACTTGGGTAAAATAGACAAATTCGTACCAAAGCTGACTCAATAAATAGATAACTTGGATAGCTCTTTAACTTTATTGAAATTGAAATTATAGCTATTATGTAGCATATATATAATACATATAAATCTATATTGAACTAGAAATTGCAGTTAATAACGTTTTCACAAAGAAGAGGCCAAGATTGCTTTACTGGTGAATTCTACCAAACACTTGAGGAAATAATACCAATTCTACGTAAATTTGTCCAAAAAATTGAAGAAGAGGTAATAACTTTTGAACTCATTTTTTACCCTGATATCAAAACTTGACAAAAGACAGTACAGGAAAAGAAAACTACAGACCAATGTCTCTCATGAACATAAATAAAAATTTTAAATTAGAGCAAATTGAATCCAACAGTATTATAAAAGAATACACCATGACCAAGTGGGATTTATTTCAGTAATGAAAGATTGGTTTAACATTAGAAAATCAGTCAATTTAATTTGCCATATTAATAAACTAAAAAAAAAAAAAAAATAATAATCTTAATAGATAAAGAAAGATTAGGTGACAAAAGCCCACAGTTGTTCCTGATAGTTTTTATCGCAAGTATGAGTAGAAGAGAACATCCTTAGCCTGATAAAAGACATCTACGACAAATCTATGGCTAACATCCATACTTTTGTGTATGGTTGAAATTCCCATTAAATTTTTAAGAAAATATGTGAAAATAAAGTATTAAAGTCAGTTAGAAAATTTTCACATATATTTGTAGATATTTGAATAATCATAGAATCATATTAGAACTAGAATGGGCCTTCAAGATGATACTAATTCAAACTTTATTTTTCATAGGTCAGTATGGAAATCCTTTAACTAAATACATTAGACATTATGAAGGATTATCTTATGATGTGGATTCATTTCACCAAAAACACCAGCGTGCCAAAAGAGCAGTCTCACATGAGGACCAGTTTTTACGTCTAGATTTTCATGCTCATGGAAGGTAAGTAAATTTATTCCTGACTGTGTTTGAAGTTCTCCTCTAGTCAATCTAAGTTAAAATAAGAAATTTATACCCTTAATTTTCCTTCTTTAAATGGAAAAGTCCCCATTTGGAAATTCAGCTTACATTGGAATTTGGTATATACATTAAAAAATGTTTTCTTTTAAAATGGATTGCCCTTTTTATATTGTTAAAGAGACGATCATTTATATATTTTAAATTTATAAATCAGATCCTCTATTGTATTAGAGGAAATGTCTTTAAAGAAGATTTTGTTTATAGTTTTTCACTACTTTTTATGTGTTTTATGAGCAATATATCTGTCTTCTGGTACCAACAGTGAAGGTAGCTGGTTGTTTGCCATTGAATAAATCATTTAATATCTTATTAACTCAATTTTATCAGCTCTAAAATGACAACTTGTATATAGATTGCCTACTATACTGCTCAATTCTCAGAATTGTTAAGGGATAAAGAACAGGGAGCCAGGGGACAGAGGTAAAAATCACATTAATTAGTGCCTGTTGTGTTCCAGGTACATAGATGCTTTATATGCATTTATTAATTTAATCTCTCAACACCCAAATGAGTTAAATATCTTTTTATATTCGAGGAAACTAAGGCTCAAAGAAATTGATGTCTTTAAAATTATATAGCACAAATTTGACCCAGACCTGGCTGACTCAAACCCTATATTTTTATCTTTCTGTCTGTTAAGGATATCTAGATACAAAAGTCTTATTCTTTGTCAGACACTCTAACTTGTCTGCTGTAATTAGTAAATCTCTTCCTTTTGTACTTTTTCTACTGGTGCAATCCTGATTTACTATTCATCTCCTCATAGGTTTCCCAGCTTCCATGCCGTTTATCATTAAAGCTATCCTATGTACTACTACTACAAGATGACTCTTCCTTGAATGCTTCCTTTTTTATGTCAGCTTATTGCTCTAAAGTCTTCAATAAATGATTGTTAGCCATATTTCTTAACTTGGCTTTCAAGAGTCTCTGTAAATTAATTCTAGTCTATTATTTAACTTTACTCCACTTGCCAACATTGTGTTTCACCCAAAATGGTCTTCTGATTGCTAATTAAACCATGTACAGTTTGTTCTCCGTGTCATTTATCTTAAATAAATTCTCATCATCTTTTAATGCACAATTCAAGTTCTACTACTTTGAAGCTTTATCTGTATCTTCCTCTGAACTTATAAGTTACTTATCTGTATCATTGGCATTATATTCATTCTCTCTTTCTTTTCATGTGTGTATTTCTTGTTTATTTTACTATAACTGTGTTTTTATTCTTCACAGGCAGGCAACCTGGCTATTATTTAGTATGTCCATTATTTGTACTTTCAGTGCAGATGCTTAAGATAGATTTTAATGGATGAAAAATCATATAATAAGAAATGCTATGAAACAATTTGTACGTGGAAATAAATGTACTACTTATTTTCCATATTACAAAGTAATGACCATTTTAGAAAAAAGTACATACTTGTTATAAAATCTCATACTTTGGTTTGAAGGAGGGAAAAAAGATTCATTCATGGTCTCTTTTATAGATAAAATTTTTAGTGACCCTTAACTTCAGGTAATTTATAATTACCCATTCTTTATTAGTACCATGAAATAATATGCAATCAGTAAGTCTCCCTAAGGTTTTAGTGACCATCTCAAAATAAATTTAATACTACCTTCCAAATATGGTGTGACAGCTAAAAGGAAAAATTTGGATTCTAGCTACCTTCAGTTGGGTACCATGTTTCTATTACATCATTAGAGTTTTGTTAGATCTATCACATAATTCATATTGAACATGTGGCAAAACCAAATCTCTACCTCCTTTCGTTGTTTTTAGCCTGTGCGTGTGAGTCAATAAGACAGAAAGAGCAAGTGTGTGAGTGTATGCCGTTATTTAGTTATCCAAAAATATTTATTGACTGCTAGTTAAAAGTTACCTAGTTTAGGTTGTTGGTGATACAAACATAAATCAACCATAGATCTAAAGGAGCAGCAAATTGTGCGTAAGTCATTGTATAAGAGGAAAATATGATATCATGCTTTAGTGATAAAATGCTATAGCTATTCTAAGGATGGAGAACTTACTTCTGAGGCCTTCAGCAAAGGACTTGGAATCCAGAGATCTCATGCTCTGTATAAGTGATCATCTTAGGTGCTTTTAACAAATCTATTTAATTAACTATACATGCACACACATCACATAGACACATATATACACACATATATGTTACATTTTCTAGAATAGATCCAAATTCAGATATTTTGTCTCAATTCTTATACTTGTGTATTCACACTGTCTCAGAATTTGTGCCCTTAAATATGATCCTTGTAACAACCTTCCAACATCCTTTTCTTTGGAATAGACCTACAAAATGACTTGGGTGATATAATTATACATTTCTTGCTAAGTCTCTCCTTTTCCTCCACCATATGCAAAAAGTTAGTTTTGGTACCTTGCAACCCCTCCTAAACAAAATTTGCATCTGTGTACAAATTATTGGTTATTTGATTAATAACAATTTGTAATACAAATGAAAAGTGATTATGATAAAGCAGCATGTGTTGATTGGAAGACCGAGCTTTATGAATACTGTTTTGAGGTGACTTTGGGCTATGGTTAGCTGTAGTCCAACTTATATAGAATGTGTGCTGATCTTGTGTATTGTGGCTAGACTTATAATCTAATTTTCATCTTTTAAAAAATATCAAGTAGAGATTTGTTATTCCTGACCATATAGTGGAGATTAGTCCCCTAGAATCAGATCAGTATACTTGAATAAATTACAGAATTCAGTAAATACTGTGCAAAGATTAATATACTTGAAAAGGGTTCTGCTTATTTGGACAATTATGACTTGTATCTCTGGGTGCTAGCACAGCCTCGTGTGTGTGTGTGTGTGTGTGTGTGTGTGTGTGTGTGTGTGTGTGTATGCACGCCTGCACACTCGCACACACACATTTCAGTAAGAAAGTCATCTTTTGTGCTGTTTTATGCCTAAGCTTCAGGCTGACTTCCAGATTTCCTTAAGAAGAAAGGGTGTATCACATCCCAGGTTTACAGATGTTAATGTCCAATGAAGAAATGTCAATATTCTTTAGCCCAAAGTCTATTCTTAAGAATTCCATGAAAAACTGTTGCTCTTGAAATACAGTTTAAAGTTGTTTGAAAATAAAAGTATCCTGTGAACCAGTGCTACAGTTATTGAGGAAAGATAGGTATTTTGAAACATGCTTCATTTATATTCATTAGAATATTGAAATATTTTGATAATAAATACTAGGGTAAAAAAATACTTAGCTTTGCTGAGAAATTAAGAATGTTTTCTCAATTTTAGAAATTCATTTGGATAAGTTCTGATAAATGGAATGCTTGAGTTATTACTGAGAGCATTGCCTTGAGAGCATTGCTTTTCTTCTATGCTCACTTTGCAATAAGTATGTCTATTGTGGCATTTATTAATTTTATCATAACTTTGTTTACATGCATATATCCTCTGTTCTTAGTGACCCTGAGTTGTATTCACCTTTTTTACATTGATGGTGGTCATTTAAGTTATATTGAATGAGCGAATGAATGAAACATTATGAAGGGAATACAACATTTATAAGCATAAAGGGCTGACAGGAGAAGTATAACTAATACTTTTGTTTAGGTCTGGCCCTCACCATAGAGTTGCTTATGGCATATTTGATTTGATGAATAATGTACACTAAAATAGTGGGAAATTGATTTTCAGCTTAAGTATTATATAGTCTGTAATATCTTATCCTCTTTAGCAACTGTTCTTAATCAGTAAGTAGTAGGCAGATTTGTCATTTTGTGCAATGCAGGATTTTAAAAATAATTGTGGAAAATTTATTCTTTCTCAGTCGTTTTGTTCATGTGAAAATGTGTGATGTACCAGGGACTGTTGTGATTCCTTTTCCTTATTCTTCTTTGATACTAGTAAATAACATGTCATATTCTGCTGTTTCTGGCTTAGCTGTCATGTGTTTTAGGCTTGTGTAATACCAATATACTGCAGTTTCATTAGGAATTTTGCTTATGTGACTTTCATAAAATGTAAATTTTATATTGTCTAAGTCTTGGTTCTATATAATAGGATGGAATATCATTATGGTCCTTTATTGATCTAAATGAAAGTTTAGGATAAATATCTCTCGGATTTATCCAAGAGTATTAGGATAGCAGGAGAAAAACTTCATTGCAAGATTGTAGAGTAGTGATCTTTAGTATAGTTTATACTGAAATTCTAATGTTGTATATATATTTTAATTTATGCCTTTCGTTGGCAACCGTCGTTGAAGAGAAGCAGAAGGGATCATCCCACTATTCCTCCTTCCTAATAGAACTTATGTAAATTTTCTGAAATGCTGCTTCATAGTTGTATTTTAAAAAAATAAGTAGAATATCTGAGAACTCTGATATAATACAGTTTATCTTTTTTGTAAGAAATATGTATATACTCTTATATTGAATTATGTTTTTTCTTATGTGTATATACAATTTTAAACTTTTTTCTTCATGTTTTATTTTCCAAATTATGTACTTTTGGGCAGTCATCTTGTTTTTATTTTCTGAACTTCTCACCATTTTGCTAACTTTACTGCCTTTTATAGATTTGGTGTTCACAACTACCAACTTTGCATTTGAGTGGGAACCCACTTAGTAAAGAAACTTGTGATTTTATAGGAAGAATAATACAGATATTGAAACAGTCATAACCTGGGTAGAGAAAGTACTGTGGTAATTCAGAGGCTGAATAGAGTTTCCTTCTGACATGACATTAGTTACCTAGAGATTCCTTCTGAGCCTCAGTTTCCTCATTAGTAAAACCTTGACTTTTGGGCAACATAATGTTTAAGCCCCTTCTGGCTTTAAAATTCTACAAATAGTAGCACCCAAGTAACTAAACTTAAAAAAAAAATCAAAACACTATCAAGACAGTAATAAACTTTTTTCCCCTGCCTCTGTGTCTAATTATGTGGATATATAATCAGTTAATCAAAAATTGTTTCTACCTACTATGTGATCTGTATATAGTATAGAAGATACCACAATTTTTTCTTAAAGTGCAGTATGATGTTTTAGAGAACTTCCATGTTGTTTTTTTCTAATTTTGAAAAGATAGTTCTTCCAATGCCTTTTTAGAACGAATTGTTTAAAAGAAATGATCAGACATTTGATTAAAGTTTTCTTTGTGGTTTGAACTCAAGTTCTCCCTTCTCCCCAAATATGAAGATATCAAGAATATGGCCCACATAACCTGAAAAAGGCATAGATATGTCCTTTGATTGATCTGACTGGAGTTGGATTAGTCTGGAAGTGTCTTGGGCTTTATCTTTGTCATATCATGGGCAGGGTAGCAGAAACCTAGGATACTATTAACTCCATAGACAGGCCAGCACAATTTAAGAAGCAGAGGTAAGAGTCCAGGGAGCACAAATGGATGCCAGCTCACAAAGAGGAGCAGCAGAATAAATTTGAGTTGTGTAAAAATGTTGTTGTTGTGGATGTGGAAAAACAAAATTTTGAAAAATACTGATTTGGTATTGAAATCTCTTCCAACAAAATTTAAGCAAAAATTCCTGAAGGAAAATAGTATTTATTTAGTACCTAGTTTATGTCAGGTACAGTGTCCTTTAGCATATATTATTAAGTATATTTCACACTGCTCTATGTTTCAGCTGTATATTTTCTAAGATGTGATATTCTTTATTCTTACCTAATTCGTCTTTACACAGAAATTAAAAGCCTACAAATATGTATTAAAAAAATTTGAAGAGACACTGGCTACTTGAATTACTGAATTATAACAAAAAGCAAGAGCCATGTTTTGTTCATGTTAATTTTGTATTTAAGAATCTAAATTGAGAGCTGATGTTTGCTCTGAGCTTAGCTTCTTAGATATGATTTTAACATGAGATTTAAACATTTTATATGTTTTTAAGTACTAATTAGGTTTTATGTGGAAAAGATAGAATGATTTAAAGAAAAAAAATCCTTAAACCAAGCTTTCTCTCTCCCTTTTCGAAAATGGAATAGAAGAGTGTAAAAGTGTTTTTCCAACTATTTTTAATTCTTTGGATACATCAATTCTTCTAAAAGTCAATCTAAAACAGGCTGTATCTGATAGCATATTTAATGTCAGAGTTTCTAGAGTTGATGACCTAGACAATAAATGTCAGAAATTAGGTAAATACTTAGTAGTAGAAAGTCCATCCATCATTTTCTTCAATTGTACTAAAATGTTGCATGCGCAGTTGGGTTTTTTGTGAGATGAGCACTCTAGCTAAGGTTTAATTAGGATTCGTAGCCAGTTTTTTTTTTCCTTCAAGTGATTAAGCTTCATGTAAGTTGTTGAACTATTTTTTAAAAAGTATAGCAAGGATTTTTTTTTATGACTAAAGGTTATTTAAATATTCTATTTCATGATATCCGAAAATCCTAAAACTGTATTGAATGGATACATTTCATTTATCGGTTTTATAATATTCTTGTTTATATTGTTTTATTAAGCATCAGTGAAATCTTGTATATTAGTATATTTTTAAACTGATAAATATGTTTAAAAACCTGTTCATAATTATATATAAAGTTTTTTTTTGAAATAGCTTCTGAGTACTGAGATTCCTTACTTGGTTGTATCATAACCTCTTCTCTGATTTTTTGGAGCCTTCTCTCCTTCTTTGGGCTGACAGATATTTTTGATACTGTACATAGGGATAAAATTAAGTTGTTAATTTGCATGAATCTCTGAAATCTTAAATTATAATTACTCCTCACTAGTTAGGTTCCAAAACAGTCTGTACTGGGAGAATAATACTGAACCGACAAATATAAACATAAAGTCTAGCATATAAAAAATCATATGCATATAAAAATGTGATGGTATGGTACAAGTAGTTGCGTTATATAGCAGTTTTCATTGTCTTTTTTTTTTAAGAAACCATAAACCACAAATTGTATTAAATAGAATTTTGATCTCTAGATGAACACATGTTGTGCATTTCCTTTTCTTTAATTTTATATGAGCTATAAAAGATGTTTCTGTAGCTTTAACATGCCATACTTTACTGTCTAATTTTATATTTTAATTTATTTTAACTTTTTTATTGTTTTATATATTTATTAAGCATTTAATATATTCCAGGCACCTTAGTAGTCATCAGGAATAGAGTAGCTGAACAAGACAGGTTCTTGCTGTTGGTGGAGTTTTTGGTCTCATAAGAAAGACAAGTATTAGATTAGGGATGACAGCTGTGACTGTTGTTAAGAAAGGAATGTTCAGAAGATTGCTATGGGAATGCAAGGGGATGCATCTTGTTTGGAGATCCAGGAATGGCACTCTTGGGAAATGGCATTTAAACTGATCCTGAAAAGATGACTGAAGAAGGAGTTGGTTAGGCAAAAAAGAGGAAGAAATGTATCCTAGATAGAGGAAACAGCATGTGCAGAGATATAGAGATGAGAAATGGCATATTCATGGAGTTGAAGGAATTTCATTATGACTAGTGCTTAAAAATGTGAGGAAGAAAGGTTTCAAATGAGGCTGTAGATGTAAGCAGGAGCCAGATCTGTCAGAGTTTATGTAAGTCATGGTGACATTTTTTTTATTTAGCTGTGAAAGGTTTTTAAAGGCAAGTAACTCTAAGCTTTAAAAAAAGTCCAGTCTGGCTGTGAATGAATAGTTTGGAAGGGAATAAGACTGAATGCATTGAGGCTAGTTAGGAGGCGGTTGTACTAATCCTCATGGGAGGTGATAGCCTGGATTATAGTGGTACTAGAAGTGCTGAAGGAGAGTGAATAGGTTTGAGAAATAGTTTGAAGGCAGAATTTACGGACTTGGTTGATATGTAGGAGATATAAAGAGAAAGAATCAAGTATGACTTTTCTGGTTTGAGCATCTGAAAGGTTACTGAGACCATTTACTGAGGTAGGGAATACTGGAAAAGCTGTAAATTTGAGGAGAAATCTTAAGTTCAGTTTTGGATATGTTATGTGAAGTTCATGAGGAGGGCCTAGGAGACAGCCCTAAATGTCAACATTTGAAGAGTTAGGTACAGGAGGGGATGCAAACACTGCAGAGTGGAAAGAAAAGTAAAAGGGCTGGGAGCATGGTATCCTAGAAGCCAAGGAAACGAGTGTTTCAATAAGCGGAATGGTTAGTTGCTGCTTCTTGCTCTTGTCATGCTGAATATTAGCAATATTCATAGTCCATGTTCCTTATCCTTTAAATTTCTCTAGTTCTGTTTGATCTTGCTGGATCTAATTACACAGAGTAGTCCAGATTTGGACACTTGATAGTCACGTACAAGGGTAAAGAAATAACATTTTTTGTTCTAATTTCTAATGAATCATGATATTTTGGTTATGAGAACATATTGGGCCAGTATCTTTGAGGAACCATCCCTGCTAATTGTGTGGTGATTGATTGCAAAGACCCAGTTGTTATTTGAGTATAGCTTGGCTAATTTTTTCCTTAATATATGATGTACAAACAGATGTTATTTGCCCACAGTAAAGCTGTTCTGGCCATATACCTGACTCCCAAAATCTTATGTTTTAGTTTCACAAATAATTTACTCTCACCTGTCAAACTGAGTGAGCCTTTCACATAGTTTATGTTCAGAGACTTTAGAGGTCACTTTGTCCAACTTAATATTGAGTGATGTTTCTGAGACATGGTTATTCAACTTCACTTGTATGTGTTTAAAGTCCCCAAATAGATTTTACCTAACTGTACTTTCTGTGAACATTTAAGAATTGGTTTTATTAAAACCTTTGCTATTTTATGCTGTTTTTTTTTTCTTTTCTTCTTTTAATAAACTATAAAGTGATAAGATGGTGCTTGGTGTCTTCTTTCTAATTCTTGTCACTTCATCATCAACCATGACTATTCATAACTATTCATGTCTATTTGTAGTGTATCAGTATCAAGTCTAGAGTAGAAGTTCTTTTTCTTCTGGAAGTTGAGATTATCTCAAGACAAATCAAAAAGCAATCAAACACTTTGCTATAGCAGAGCAGCAGTACCTCAGCTTTATTAGAAATCTAAGTGGGAGGGAGACTGAGGATAAGTCTCAGTACCCACTTACCCACAGGGAAAGGGAGACCAAAACTACTTTGATTAGCCATAGCTGGATGGGTGGAGCCTGGGAGTGGAACTTGGAGGAGGGGTTTGGATCCTCAGGTCTTCTTGGATGTGGAAAAGTAACAGAAGCAGGAAACTATGGATGGGAGTGGAATAATTGAGGAGATTAGGGAAGAGATGATAGGTATTATTTTTAAAAAAGATCTGAAATGATGAGAATATATGGCAGAAGGGCAAGTTCCCCTCCCATTACTCAGTGCCCCCCGAAAGGGAATAGAGAATACTGTAGTTTGAAAAGATATAATCATAGAGGAGTTTTAGAGAGAGATTGCCACATAGATTATAACCTGCTAGCTGCCTGAACACATCTTCAGTAATTCAACGAAGGTTTTGGAATCTCTTCTGTGTTCTAGATTCTATTCTTCTACCTTAGCTCTCACTCTCCTCCTTCTTTATACCACTGTAGCCCCAGTGATTTTTCTCCAGTACACAATGCATGCCTTTGAACTTGTAGTTCCTCCGCCTGAAACCCTTCCCCATCTTTACTCCATTACCACATAGCTCTGCTCTTTCACTTCATTCAAGTCTTTGCTCAAATGTCATCTATTCAGAGAAATCTTTCCTACCACTCTTTGTAAACTAGCATCCTTCTTTCCTCTTACCACTCTGTATTTTATCCTGCTTTGTTTTTCTTAATAGTGTTCATCACTACAAGAACAAATTCCTTCTTTCCTCTCATCCTACCTTCTTTCCTCTCTACTCATTAGTCATATGTGAACTACAGTGTGTTCTGTGAATTGTGTTGTTCATGCCTGTATTCCCCAGCTTAGCACTGTGTTTGCCCTAGTAAGTGCTCAGTCAATATTTATGGAATGAAGGAATAGCATACAATTAAGTTCATGGTTCTGATCATGTTCTTTGGATGTACACTGCCAGTTTTACTTCTTTCATTGCTTTCTTTTAGATTCCCTTCCATTGATGTGTTCTTCTTTTACATATAATAGTACTATTGATTATGCTTTTTTAAGTCAGTCATTCATTTTAGTCTTTCACTAGAAAGATGTCCTATATTTGGCTATTCTGGAGCTCCCTGAGGAGGGAACTATATCTTGGCATGGTAGAAAGATTATTGGTTATCTAATTGAAGACTTTGGTTTAGACTCAAGCTCTGATTTTATTTACGTGATCTTGGTCAAGTCAGTGTTCTCTAATTTGTGAAATTAGAAAATTTAGGTGATCTTTATGGTTTTATACATTTGATTTGCATTAAATATCTGAATAATTGAAGTCGCACTCTACTGTTAAATCTTGTCATTGTTTCAGTGTTTTATATATAGTAGTTTTGCTTGCCATGTGTTTAATTACATAAAGTCAGAAAGTATTTACAGAAACCTTTTTTTCTCCTCTCCAATAGATAAATTAACTTATTCTGTAATCATGGATAATACATGTAATCATGTGTTCTGTTACCGTGCAATTGTGGCAGATTCTTCCTCTTAGCTCTCCTTTGTATGAGAAAGACGCTGATAATCTACTGTCTTCTTTCACAGGGTAAAGCTACTCACTCTAGCTTAGGTTTAGTTTCACTTTTATCTTCCTTGGGGACTCTTGAGGATTTTCGTTTACATATTTTTGCTTATTGAAGTAATTTATCTATCTTAAGGCTATAGTTAAGCTTGGAACTAATGTTTTTCAAACTGTTGAGCACTAGAATTTTTTGGAGGATGCTCAGGTACTATCTAGTGGGGTGCATATGGTCTGACTCTGCCCTTTCTCCTTTTATAGTATGTTCTATTTTGTCCCCTCTTCTCCCTTTTAAAATATTAGTTTCTTTAAGATAATTTGAAAAAAGGACTTCTGTGTTTCAAGAAGTTTACCAGTGGAAGTAAACTAGATATTTGACTCATAGTGATATTTGATATTAATATTGGCAACTTATCTTAAAAAATAATTTGGATGTGAGGCTCAAGCATCTTCATTAAGAGGAACGTGAAGGAAAAGAACATCTAGAGATATCAGGAATACCCTATCAAGTACAGTTATGTTTCTAGGAATCACTATTCCAGGCCTACCGTAGACCTATTCCATTTAGACATGTTAGTCCTCTATTCATGAAGACAGTCCTGATCTCTGGGACTGCTGGATTACACTAACATACTTTAAAGCAAGGTTTTTGCTCCCAAGTTTCTTCCCTGTTTTGCCAAGATACTTTATTAGTTGAGGCTTTTGGTCTTAATAGGACTTCAGTTTAAGGGATACACTCTTAGCTATTGCTGTTTTCTTCTGAGAATCAGAGCCATATTGTCATTAGCCAAAATAGCAGTTGTATGGGAAAAGGCAACTCCTTTTTACTTTGTATTCTTACTATTCCAACTGTTCTTATCTATAGAAAGACACCTCTTTATATAAAGATGTAGAAGGTATATCACCTCCCAGGAACTTATAAAATCATATGCTAATGTAATTTATTTTGTTGATCTGCACCAGAGGTGGTTCTGGTACCACTATTATTTGTTTACTTTAGATGTAGATTGCTTTTCTAAAGTCTAAGAAAGGAAATCAGCATTTTTGCCACATGGTATAACTGCATCTTTAGAGCACTGAGGCTGGAAAATTGGAATTTAGTGTATTTTTTCAAACTGCTGTCATTCTTTAACTGATTTAAAGCCAAAAAGAATTATAATAAAAGTACTATAATCAAGATGAGAGACAAAATACTATTGATCCTTAGAATCAATATAGTGGTAAATCTAAGGGTAGAAAAACAGTCTCAATGCAAATAGTGTTCTTTATACAAAGTATTTTATTACCACCTTGAAGGAAATCTAAAGTTTATCTTTGATGATAGTGTGCCATATTATAATAATAAAAAAAGAGAATGAAACCTACTAAAAGAAACAGTAAAAGGAGACAGTTTAGCGTTAGCTTTGAAAGTGACTCAAGAATTAATAAAGAGAATTTCTTATGGTGGTGTTGTAAAGTACAGTTTTCAAGTGCAAGTCAAATAAGGTTAAATTTTCATTTCTATATCTTATTTTCATTTGTTCAGATTTTAAAAGGTGAATCGTTGGTGGAGACTGATAATTAAGACCACTAAAACACTCAGCATATGTTAGCTTGACTTTTTTAATCACATGCTTGAGAGGCATTTGTGGTATGGTAGAATAATATGCAGCAACCAAATACCGGGGTTCTAGTCTTAATTCTAGTCTTGTGACCTTGAGTCATACCCTTTTACAAAAATATCCATCATACCTTCTTTGAAATGTTACTGTTGAGGATAAAATGCAGCAATATATGTGAAAGTGCTAAAAATCATAAACCTATATAACTTTCACAAGAATGTTATATAATCTCATCATTATCATCACAATATCACTGTCTCATCCAAATCTCTTGGGGCTTTACCACTAAGAAAGGTATCTCTGGTTATACAGTTTTATTTTTTACTTAAGCTTTTTGGAATACAATGATTTAAAAAAGGTATTTGTTTATTTCTATTGTAAAGTAACTTATAACTTACTATTTTAACCATTTTTAAAGGTTTTTATTAAAATAGAGCTAACATACAATATTATATTAGTTTCAGGTATACACCATATTTATTCACCATTTATATACCGAAAGAAGTGATCGCCATGATAAGTCCGGCAGCCATCTGAAACCTTATAGTGCTATCACAATATTATTGACTGTATTCCCTATGTTGTACACCACATCCTCATGACTTATTTGTTTTATGTCTGGAAATTTGAACCTCCTCCCCTTTTCTCCCCTTTTTTTGATTTTTCAATTACATTTGATATTCAATATTATTTTACATTAGTTTCAGATGTAAAGCATAGTGGTTAGTCATTTATATAATTTACAAAGTAATCTCCCTGACTAGTCTAGTATCCACCTAGCACTATACATAGTTTTTACCATATCGTTGACTATATGCCTTATGCTTTGCTTTACATCCCTATGACTGTTTCGTAACTACCAATTTGTACTTCTTAATTCCTTCACCTTTTTTACCCCAACCCCCAAGCCTTCTCTTACCTGGCAACCATCTTGTTCCTTGCATCTGTGAATCTGTTTCTGTTTTGTTTATTTTGTTCTTTAGATTCTATATATAAGTGAGATCAAATGGTATTTGTCTTTCTCTGTCTTATTTATTTCGCTTAGCATAATACCTTCCAGGTTCATTTATATTGTTGCAAATGGTAAGAATTCATTCTTTTTTTTGGCCCAGTAATATTTCATTGTATACATGTACCATAATTTTTTATCCAGTTGTCTATTGATGAGCAGGTTGCTTCCAAATCTTGACTATTGTAAATAATGCTGCATTGAACATAGGGGTACATATATCTTTTCAAATTAGTGTTTTGGATTTTTTTTGAATAAATACCCAGAAGTGGAATTGCTAGGTCATATGGTATTTCTATTTTTAGGTTTTTTGAGGAACCTCCATATTGTTTTTCATAGTGGCTACACCAATTTGCAATCCTACTAATAGTGCATGAGAGTTCCCTTTTCTCTACATTCTCACCAACACTTATTGTTTGTTGATTTATTGATGATGGCCATTCTGACAAGTGTGAGATGATATCTTATTGTGGCTTTCATTTGCATTTCTTTGATGATTAGTGACCTTGAGCATTTTTTCATGTTTATTGGCCATCTGTATGTGCTCTTTGGCAAAATGTCTATTCAGGTCCTCTGCCCATTTTTTAGTTGGATTGTTAGTTTTTTTGGTGTTAAGGTCTGTGAATTCTTTGTAAATTTTGGATATTAACCCCTTATCAGATGTATCATTGGTGAATATCTTCTCCCATTCAGTATGGTGGTTTCCTTTGCTGTGCAAAAACTTTTTAGTTTGATGTAGTCCCATTTGTTTATTTTTTGTTTCCCTTCCCTGAGGCAACATATCAGAAAAAAGTAGTGTCCAAGAGTTTACTGCCTATATTCTAGGAGTCTTATGGTTTTGGGTCTTACATTTGAAATCTTTAATCCATTTTGAGTGTATTTTTGTTTATGGTGTAAGAAGCCTAGTTTTATTTTTTTATTTTTTTTGCATGTATCAATCCAGTTTTCCCTATTTTAGCCATTTTTAAGTGTACAATTTAATGACACAGTATACAGCTATCACCACTGTGCATTTCTAGGGCTTTTTCATCATCCCAAACAGAAACTATGTACCCATTTAACAATAACTCCCCATTCTGCCCTTCTACCAGCCCCTGGTAACCTTTATTCTACTTTCTAGCTCTATGAATTGGCCTATTCTAGGTTCCTCTTATAAGTGGGATCATACAATATTTGTCCTTTTGTGTCAGACATACTTACCATAATATTTTAAAGGGTCATCCATGTTGTAGCGTCTATCATTATTTTGTTCCTTTCTAAGGCTGAATAATTCATTGTGTGTGTTTACCACTCATATATGTATAATTTTTAATCTATTTGTTGATGGATATTTGGGTTGTTTCCATCTTTGGGTATTGTGAATAATGTTGTTATAAACATTAGTATATAAGTATGTTTGAGCCCCTGATTTCAGTTTCTTTGAGTAGATACTTAGAAGTAGAACTGCTGGATCATATTGTAATTCTGTTTAACTTTTTGAGGAACCACCAAACTGTCTTCCCAGAATACAGTTCTTTTTTATAAGGCAGTATTCGCTGTACTTTTTCTGACCTTTGGGCCAAAAGTTTAAACAGTTAAAGAATCAGATTATGTTTCTAGATTATTTTTTATTCAGGACTTGTTGAGAAACTAGGAAAGCTGAATGTGGTTAGTCATCTAATTTTTATTATTATTTTATAATGTGTTATACAACAGGAATATTGCAAAGGATTTATAATTTAAATATTAAAATAGCATAAAGATATGAACTGTCAAACAGATGGTAGTGGGATTAAAGTTAGGGAATTGGAATCTAGTGGCTTAGTTAATGGAATAAATTGTTTCTGATTATTCATTTATAGTTTATCTGTTTCATAGATTGTGACAGACTAATTCAGTCTAGCTTCTTTCTACCATTTACCTGCCTTCTAGGCTCATTCTTGTTTTGTTCCTTCATCTGTTAATATATATTTTAAATACAAATTAATTTCATTTTTATTAATAAAAGTGCACTTTTGGGGTATGATCAAAATTTTATTTTTCGTTTTATTATCTTTACTGCTACTTGACTCTGCGTGGATTATTGAGAACTGATTTTAAATGAGGCTTTAATCCAATATAAATTGATACTGAGAATAACGTTTTATATATAGGAGGCAATTTTCTTGTTATGAAATCAGTATCGGGATTGGAAGGGGCCTACCTCAACTGTTCTTAAATTCTCTCTGTTAACAACATTCCTCTGGGGTTGCTCTCTGCTTAGACACTTTAAGTGATATAAAACTATTTTTTTGGTGGGGTAGAGAGTATAGCATAGATTGTTCTTATATTGAACTTAAATATCTTTCTGAAACTTTTACCCTTTTTGTTTTCTGCCATGTAGAATACTAATGCTCTTGCTTTTAATGGTTTTAAGGTACAGCAGTTTTGCTGAATAATAAATCTTGAATGATAAATATATTAAGCACTTGGACATTTATTGTTTAGTCCGTTTAACAAAGATATTCTTTTAGATGTAATATTAATATAGTAAATTAAAAGTATATATAATGATAAATTATTTTTCAAAATACTGTGACCCTTTAAAAATAATGTATTTATACTCGCATATATGATCAAGAATTTCCTGTCTACTAGTTGGCAGAAGTAATTTTTATGAAGAGATAGAATGTGTAACAACAATTAAGGCAGGATTCCTGTTTGTTCAGGATAGACTCTTTTTTTTTAACTTTGTGGAGTTTCCATTTAGAAGATGTGTTTGACTTTGTTGGTTACTTGCTGCAATAGGTTGGAACCTTAAAGTTCTAAGGATGCCTTGTCACAGCACCTGGGAAGCCCTAGGAGTATTCTGGTGAGAGTTTTTGGCGAGTATGAGCACAGCCTCAAAACAAAATGATGCCAAGATTGACATGAAATTAAGGAGAAAAGATAAAATAGGCAATATTCAAAAAGGGACAGACACATTTTCTGAAGCTAATGAGTATGCTTTGTTGATACCTATTCACTTGAAAAGTGACTTGGGTTTTTTTTGTTTTGTTTAAAGTCAGTTTTACTGAAGTATAATTTACATAAACTATACTCATTTCAAGTGTATAGTTTGACAAATGTATATATTTGAGTAACCGCCATTCAAATCAAGATATAGAATGTTTCCATTGTAGCAGTAAATTCCTTCATACTCCTTTTTGCTCTTAGTCTCTCTCTGTCCCAGGCAAGCACTCTTCTGCTTTCTGTCACGTTATAGACAAGTTTTGCTTATTCTAGCTTTACAGTTTTTTGGAATTATACTGTGTGTACTCTTTCGTTTTCACAAAAGTGATATTTTTAGTGGTATGATCCTTTTTATTGCTAAGTAGTTTGCCATTGTATTCATTGTATGAATAAGATGTGATCTTTTTCTCTCTTATTGATAGACATTTAGGTTACTTTTAGTTTTGGACTATTATTAATAAATTTGCTATGAACATTTGTGTCCAGTTGTTTAGACATATATTTTATGTTTTCATTTCTTATGGCGTGGAGTTGTGGGTCACAGTGTTTTTATATGTTTAACTTTATAGTAAACTGCTAGTTTTTACCAGGTGATTGTACTATTTTGTACTTCCACTAGCAAGCAGTGTATGAGAGTTGTAGTTACTGTACATTCTGTTAACATTTGGTGGTTGGCTAATTGAAAATTTTGGTTCAAATTCATTGATAGAAATATGTGCAGACTTTCATGGTAGTTATGAAAGAGACTTAATATACTTTTAAGATTTTAGTAATGATAGTTAATTTGCTACCATTTATTGTACATATCCTATGTGCCAGATGCTGTGTTAATGACTTGTATCTTACAATCTCTAATCCTTAAAACAGTTCTACAAGGTAGAATTTATCATCTTCATTTTGTAGACAAGAGTCCTGGGCTAGTAAAGTTTAGGCTTAAGATTTGATTCTCATCTGTTTACATAGTAAAAAGCTATGGGAGGGGTCTGTTGGTACAGCACTTACTTGGTTAGGACAGATAAGCAAAGACTAACTTTATGTGTAAGCTCGTTTACAAAGGCCAAATTCTATAATAATAAAGTCTATGTCTTGCATATAACGTTTTGTGTAGTTATATCAATATTGAGTAAATTTGTTGGTATGTCAAATTTTAGTTTTCCAATTACTGGATGTGAATTCTCACATTTGCAAATACTGAGGTAGCTTATAAAGAACTTAAAATGAGGCTTAAATAGTATTGAGCACTTGCTACAGTTAATTGTATCCAGATTCTAGGAAAAATAAATGATACTAGAAGTTGAAAATAAAAGAAGATTTGATTCCAAGTTTGATTTTAAACCCTAGACTCTTTATTTAATTTCACTTTAGTGTTTCGGTTTTTCCCTCTCCTTTGTAGAGTTAAAATGAGTATGATTTCAGCTAATATCACGGTCTTTTAGGGTTCTCAGATTGAACTAAGGAAGGTCCAAAGATAATTAGAAGAGTTAGAGGCCTCAAGGAAAAATAAAGGAGTTGAAAGCGCATGCGAGCTTGTGTGTGTATGTGTAAAAGAAAGAGCATGATTCTCTGAAGATGTTAAGTATCTAATGGAGATTCCACTTTCCTGTGTATCTTACTTGAGCTGTGAAAAGAAGGGGGGAATGGTAAAGCTGCAGAATTACTAGAGAGGGAAGACAAGTAGTGGTGAATAATAGCAATTGGGTCAAGAAGCTTGTTTTTATCTCCAAGCAACGTAGTTGCTGTTGGAATGATCTTGTTTTACCATGTAAGAATCAGCCCATTTGCATTTATTTTTAAATATATTGTAGACAGTTACCGTTTAATTGTATATAATTTAGAGTGTGTCACAGCTACTAGGTTGAATTATAGAGCAGAATTTTTATAATAAAATCTTGGTCAGTATATTTCCAGATAGACAAATTATGTGAAACAGCCCGCACTTTTTAGACTTTTTAATTAAGAAAGTAATTATTTAAAATTTGGATCCTTTGAATTTCATTTTTCCTTTTTTCATCCCATTTTGCAGACATTTCAACCTACGAATGAAGAGGGACACTTCCCTTTTTAGTGATGAATTTAAAGTAGAAACATCAAATACAGTACTTGATTATGATACCTCTCATATTTACACTGGACATATTTATGGTAAGTTGAACCTAAAAAAACCCTTTTCTTTAATATTTTTCTACACAAGGAAATATATATGTTGAAGCATAGGCAAATATTTCAGAAAAGATGGGATAAATTCTGAGGAGATTTGAGTATATCATGAAGCACTGGTGTAATGGTCTTTGAAAAATGAAGTAGTTCTTGGACTTATCTTTACATGTATGTTTAATGTTGAATTATACAGGGTATGGCTTTTGAAAGGTATGAATTTTTGACTCAATACCTCTAAACTGTTAGATATAAAAAAAATTTTAATGACTTTTATAATTTCCTGATCTTCCAAGCAAGAAATTAGCAGTAAATTTGCTGTGTTTTATAAGAAAAGAGGAAAAATCTAAAAGGGAATGGTAAAGACCATCTTAACAGCAAAAATAGTGTGACAAAACTATTGATAGGAAAATCTTCCCAGACCCCTTCTTCCTCTGAATCTGTTTGCTTTTGTTCACAATTCTAATAAATTTCTCTTACTACACCAGGTTTTAAAGGTATTGGAGGGTTGGGGGACACAACCCAATAGAAAGTTACATTTGACAGTGTAGTAGTCTGGGGAGAACAGAAAATTATTGAAGTCATAAAAAAGCTAAAAAAATCAGTCTTCTGGAGGTTTTACGAGAAGGGCAAAATATCGTTGTGTTAAAACTCTGTACATTAGCAAATACTCAAGATGATTCTCAGTATTGACAATGTTAACCAAAAGGTCAATTTCAATTCTATGTTTTAGATTTTTACTCAGAATCCTAACATGAAAAATTAAGTGCTTAAAGAAATGTTTTTTTTCCATTATGCCAGATAAATGAGGCATTTCTATACTTAAAATATCTCACCTGTATATTAAACCAAGTTAATAAATTTTTTGTACTCTTACAATTATGTGACCAGAGGAAAGCTTTTCTCCATCAGTCTGGATTTCTAATGTTAGAATATAGCTTTCTATTATTATTATTATTATTATTATTATTACTATTATTATTATTTACCTTGCTGGGCAAATAACGTGTAGTCTCTGCCCTTTTTTTGCTAGACATTAGTCAAGAAAAGTACATGACTAAATGAGTTTGCAGATAAAAACTATATTATTTGCAATACTGATGTCTTGGGTTCTTACCTTCAGTCCATGATTAATTCAAAGTCAACTAATTAATTTTAATGTATAACTTAGAAATCGTGGAAAGCCTGATTTTTGTTTTAATGACAAAATTTTACCAAGTAAAGTTAACTTTTAAGGCCCCCTTCTCCTGCTTTCCAACTCTTCATAATGTTTGAGTTTAGTGCTCAGCTTTTCTTCATGACTATATCAAGAACCAAAAATACCATTTTTTTCTGTTCTTTCACTAGAGAAATATAAGATGGGACAGCATTACAGATTTTTGTTCAGTATCTTAAAAAGGATTATTGGTATACTTTTGTTCAAATATCTTCTGAAATATTTGACACTTTCTTATTTAAAAAATGTATTTATAAAACCTAAAGGAGTTAAAGAAGCCAAAACATTCATGCAGAATCTGTCAGGTGGGAAAGCAACTTTTTTCTTATAGTAATTAGAGCAAAATTTCAAAAGATACTTTAATATCTATTTTTAAAGTGTTTATTTTATCAGTGGCTCAGCTAGCCTCTTTCTACAAGTTAATTTGACAATTATTTATTGAATGATTACTGCATGCATGCCCAGCACTGTGCTAGGTGCTGGGAATATGATTGTCAGTAAGATAGATATTCTATTTTTTATTGTTGTTTCTAATAATTGTATGTTTTAACTAACTACTAGTTGCTGTTCACATCTCAAATTCAGCTCGATAAGTTAAAATTAATTTCCCCAGTTAAAAAAAAAATGACTCTTAAAAGAAGAATGAATTTAACATTCACGTGCAAGTTTGATTTTCAAAAGTTTGTTGCTTTCATTAATAGGTGAAGAAGGAAGTTTTAGCCATGGGTCTGTTATTGATGGAAGATTTGAAGGATTCATCCAGACTCATGGTGGCACATTTTATGTTGAGCCAGCAGAGAGATATATTAAAGACCGAAGTCTGCCTTTTCACTCTGTCATTTATCATGAAGATGATATAAGTAAGTACTTAACTTTATCAAGTAGCCTTTTGCAAAAAGGCATATAAGTAGTTAAAACTATGTGGAGAGAAATGAAGCCTGAGATGTTTTCTTTCCTGAGCTATTAATCAGACTAGAAAATAGTTTCACAACCAAAGTCTCAATGTAATGAGCATATCTATAGTATAATTAAATTTCCTTATCAATCTATGCCAGTCTTACTTCGTTGATATGGTACAACTAGTCTATTTGAACTGTAAGTTAACCAACTATGACGGATCTGGAAATCCTATATTCTGATATTGCCAGTCATTTAATGCTTTAACGCTTTTGTGTATGTGGCCTGCTAAAGCATCATTGTCTTCTTATGTAAATATCAGTGTGATATTTGTATAGTAATTAAGGAATATTTTAGGTATTTTTGTAATTTCTAAGTCCTTTGAGTATTTTTTTATGTAAATTTGAAATAATGGCTTGACTTCAGCTGGGTAAGACTCCAGGTTTATCATTATGGATTTGGTCCTCTACTATGGTGTGTTGGGAAGGTTCTTTTTCTGTGTTTTAAGAGTATAAGATTTAGACTTCACCTTTTAATTCTACCATTGTCTATATATCCATATTCATCTAAACATGAGAATACTTTAATAAAATACCATTCCTCAAATTTATATGCTTCTTGAATACTCATATTTTATTTTTGACTGTAATTAGACTAGTCTCAATTTTTGCCTTTTTTTTTTTTTTTGACTTGGCAGCTTCATCCTGGTTTTATTTTCCTTTCTATAGCCAGAAATTTGTTTTCAATAATTTCATTCTCCTTCTTAGAAATATACTAGAAAGCCTAAACCATTTTGACTGTTTGTTCCATCAGCTCTAAGAGTTTCTGTGTTTCAGTCTGTCCAAATGCTTGTTATTTTTGATGCTGGATTACTATAGAAAATAGTGTAATTATTCTAGATAGGCTATATTTATGATTTTAGCTAGTTACTAAATCATAAATTAATGCTACTTCCCCATATTTTTACTCATGTTTATTTGATTCCTTTTCCAACTTTTCCTCTTGGTATTTCAATCTCTCCTCAGTCTCTAAGCTATAGTCCTCCTTCACAAGTTAGAATATGAAATCCTTTGCCTTCCTTTCTTTCTGCCAAAAAAATTATCGTCTATTTGATTTGTATGCTACTTTGAAATTTTCTTAGTAATTTAATCTTTTTGCAGGTTTACCTCCTTATCAATGTATGTAAATTCTCCAACTGTAATTTCTGTTTCTTTTGCTCCTTTAACATTTCAAATATCATTTATGTCTGGAGCAGGGTTTTCACAGAAACTTAATGAAATCTTGAAATACTTTCCCTATAATGGTTTCTCAAAATTGAACAAGACCTTTTGGGAATGGAAGGAGAGGAAGAGAATAATTTGAGAGATTTTGAACTCATCTTTTCCTTCCCATCATATTGTAATCAAACTTTTTCCTTTGCTTTATATTTCCCATATGTAAACTCCACTGTTTGTTCTGCCTTTTAGGATTTCTTTTACTGCATCTTTTCTCTCATTTCTCTTCTCTTATCTACTGGTATGTGCAGTAGTTTAAACATGTTCTGCTCTTTTTTCCCCACTTTTATTTCTTCCTCATCATATAATTGTGTTTTTCCATTTTGAATTTTATAGTAATTTCCAAATATATTCCTTCATGTCAACCTTTCTTCTTCCCTAAAGATGGTGAGTTATCTTGGAGGATCAATGACATTGGGTGTGACTTAGTTTTCTATTCCTTTTGGCATTTAACTTGACCATTGATTTCAGCTCCTATTTTTTATTTGTTCAAGTAGATATATGTTTGAAGGAAGAAGGCCTTTTCACATTCTTTTTTATTATTACATACCAATTGTGGTATTAGAGTTTTAAAATAGTAATATTTGGAGTGATTTTGTTTGTAACTTTTTCTCTAGTAAATGGGAATGTAACAATATGAGGATGAGAGTATGGGAAAGAATTGCTTTAAACAGAATTTTTAATGCTTACAAATTCAGGCAATTACTTTTGAAAAAACTATCTGAAAATTGGTCAAGGTAACCATGGTTCAAGATAAGAGAATACCTAAATAGTTGTTATATTCTAGATTCTAGACCAAGTAAAAGTTGACAAACTTTTTCTGTAAAGGGTTAGATAGTAAATATTTTTGGCTTTGTTGGCTCTATGAATGCTATTGCAACTACTCAGTTCTGTCACTGTTGTGTGAAAACAGCCATAGAAAATAAGTAAATGAATGGGCCTGGCTATGTTCTAATAAAACATTAGTTATATACACTTAAATTTGAATTTCATATAATTTTTAATGACACAAAATATTCTTTTAATTTTTTCAACTTTAAAAATATTAAAGCTATCCTTAGCTGGCACACCAAACTAAAGGACTCCCTTGTCCGGCAGGCTGAGGTTCACCTACTCCTTTTCTAGAGGATGGATAGATAAATTTACTTTTAATTGGCCTTTTAACCTTTCTGTGTAGGATATATAAGGTTCTAATCGTAATCGTAACAGTAACAAGAGTAGCTATTACTGTTTAATGTATACCTGGCACTATATAAAGTTCTTTACTTGAATTTTTTCATTTAATCTTTATAATAACCCTGTAAGGTCATAGGCACACGTATTATCCTCCCTTTATAGATGAAGAAACTAAGGCTTAGAAAATTTGTCACTTGATAGTGGATCTTGTGTTTTTAACCATGTGCTCTTATGCTTCACTTATGGAAGAAAACTTTAAATTCTCATTGCCATTACTCCACAGATTTATAGGGCTTTTCTGAAATCTGTAAGCCTTCATAAATCACATATTGCTGTTTTAAGCCAAATTCTCTCAATATATTTAGCAATAGAGATTTTATTTTACAACTAATTAAAAAGTAGATGCTGTCTCTTTAATGTGTATTATAGTTTTCATGTAATTTGCTTAAGTGTCATTGTTTGTTTTCACAACTAAAATACTGCATGATTGTTTGGATTGCTGAATATATGTGTGAGTGTATTTGATATTGCTCTATATGTATTATTTTCAGAAGAAGCAAACAACAGTAGAAGCACACCAACCTTGGGTAGGAGTTCTGATGAAAATATGGCTACCCACCTCTTAATACCGTTTTTGCAGTTGTAGACATAAATGTATGAAACCACCATGGAAAATGATAGTGCTATTCTAGAGAACTTTAGGGAATGGCTTCTGAGGCTGTACCAGAACAGAGAGACAATTTTCAGTGAAAATCTCTGGGTACTTTAATACCCAGTTACATGTGATGGTGATAACAACATGTAGTTATAAGCTTAAAATTCCCACTTATTCAATTCTATGCTTAGGTAGTAAAAAGTGCTCTCTCCTAGGACATAGAAGTGTGAACAGTTATGACAAGGTAAGAATACCACTTAATCCTCTGCCTTACGGCACAGTTTATTTTAAAGAAACTGGGAAAAACATTGTTCCATAAACTATACTATTAATCTTATTAACTTAGGAATAAGTTTAAGACATTAATTAAATTCGTTAATCTTAAGATTAGTTAAATTTAGGACAGTTTTTTAGAAACACTGAGGTATGATTGCTTGGAATCATTAGTTGTAAATAGTGCACCCTTGCACTTTTTATGAACTACCTCCTGAGAGCGTAAAGGTCTAAGTAATTTTTTCATCCTATACTTATATAGAAATATTTCATTTCTAAATTAAAAAATATTTTAAGTAAATATATAAAACCACAGCATAAGAGTATTTGGGTTTATTCTTTTTGTTTCAAATTTATTTTCCTGTGTGCTGTAGAAAAGCCCAGAGAGCTTGAATTCACCTGTGCCTTGTAGCAGCAGGGCATTCCTGTTTTCAGCATGTGTGTTAGCTATGACTATATCTGTTGCTTTTTCCCCCCTTGTACTTCAGTGGAACGACCCCTTATTTCTTATTCTGAAAAATCAAGATCACTAAACTTTAACCATTTCAAGGTGAAGGCCTCATTTATGTAGAAGCTGCCTCATTTGTGGAAACATCAGGATATTGCTTTTAAACCTTTTAAAAATCAATTAGTTTCATATTATGTTTTTGAAGCTGTTGACATAAATGAGTTTTGTCACAGTCGCTAAGACTTCCAACTCTTTTTGTGTCATTAGTGGGAGGGAAGGATAAAAGAAGAAAAAGAGGGAAAGAAGAATTGAATTGGAAAATATTATCAGATTGATAATGTCATTTCACAAACAACAGGAAATTCTGAGGACTGGCTCAGAAAGTGTTCTAGCCATACTTAAGGTCCAGTCTGGAGCTTGAAAATCTGTTTATGTATATTGAGTTGTGAAAACAATGCTAGACAATTGGAAAGATTGAGGAATGGAGTGCCCTGATTGATTGATAAATATTGCTCAAGCACAATGACTTAAGACTATGATTAGAAAGGCCCACAACTTCAAAACTCCCACAGTGTATGTTTTAATTTACCTGCCTTACTTAGCACTGATCTTAAATACTGAACTTTCTTAAGCACAGTGACAGTATTTAAAAGAAATACAAAAATGTAGAAGTATCAATGATACCTCTTTGCCTTTTTGCCAAGATAATCTCTTGGGAAATATAAATTTATTTCTCTAAACACTTTATAGGCACAAATGCAGAAAAGTTGAGAAGGCCATGAGAAATGGTAGCTATTTTAAAAACTATTTAATCTGAAATATAAGATACTAATTAAGAACACATTTTTTAAAAACCAGATAAAAGAGACAGTTGAGGAGCTTAGTTCTTTTTGGCAGAATTGGAGAAAATATGCATAACTTTTCATATTATTCACTCAGAAACTTTATTCTATTTTATTTATATAAATAAGACTCAAGTTGAGAAAATCTTAGATCAAGACCTTTTCTCATTGGTTGCCATATATATGTATGTATATTTATATTTGCATATGTATATTTACTTTAAAATATAAAATATTTTAGCTGTATGAATGATCCTTTCAGAAATACAAGATTATTTAAAAATAAAAAAGCTTTTACACTGTAAAACAGCTTGAAAACTGATACGAGGAAGTAAAATTAAATTTGGAAATTTTATTCTTTTTCTCCTGAGATACAAAACATGATTTTGTTTTGGAGTGTTTAAAATGTTTTTACAAAGAGATTGAATAAGAAATTTAATTCATTGTACAATTTGGTGAGGGGAAGCAGAGTTTGCCACCCCAAAATATGCCTTTTAGGATATCGATTATTTTAAACTGGTTATTTTTAAGAAATGAAAGACTCAGAAAGAACCTTTGACTTTCCCCCTGTGTAAAAGAATTTAGGTAAAGGACCTGCTCCAGGAGAGGCACTATTACTATAGATAACTGTTGTTTAATATGAACTAAGTTTATTAGGGTGGAGCCTAGCAAGGCCTTTGATCAAAATCCTTTCTATGTCCCATCTTTTCTATCTAGATATGAATTGCCTTCCTGTCCTTTGAAGTCCTAAACCACGACCCCCTGTCATCGGGTGTCATATTCCTATGGAACCCCTGTATGTACACACGTAATAAATTTGGTCATTTTCTCCTGTTAATCTGTCTCATGTTAATTTGATTATTAGTCCAGCCAAAAGAATTTAGAAGGGTAGAAGGAAAATTATTTTTCCTCCTAAACACTGAATATTGCTTTAAAGATGCAGTTTTAATTATATAGTATTCCATATACTGTCATGTTTGAGGGTTTGGAAAAAGTTTTTCCAAAATTTTTTTTAGTAAAAAGAATGAATTGGAAAATTTTTGATTAAGACTTCACAACCACGTGCATTTTAAACATAAGGATTTTCTTTTGGGGGAGGGCGCATTGCTTCTTCATCATACCTAGTTAGCAAATAAGGGTATTTTTTTTGGTGGTAGTGGGGCTGGGGGGGATTGTTTTTTCACCATACCTAGTCAGCAAACTTCATGGAAAAGAGACTTGTTTGGAGTGAACCAGAAGGTTGGTGTAGTGCTGAATTTAATAAAAATCTGTAATTTTAGTATTTCGTAAAAGGCTCTAGAATTACTTCAAAACCCTAAGTTTGAAGATGATGGCTACTGAAGCCTGAAGAATCTTAAGCAACTTGTGTAAGATGTTGTCATGACAAGGATGTGTGTCTCTTGGCTTCCACCGTAGTGCTTTTTTGCTTACATTTTGTTAGGAAAGACTAGTTTAAAGGCTAGTAAAAGTCAAAGGACTTAATGACAGTGAAGACAATTATGGTGGGGATTAAAAAGAATTAGGAGAAAGCAAAGACTTCTTTATTTTTGGTATCATTGATTTTCCTGAAGTGTAGCCATCTTCACTACTGAAAAATAGAGTAAATTTACATTTCAGGTCAACTATTATGAGTAATAAGTTACAGAAAAACTAGAAAAAATAGCATTTAAGAGTATGTGTATTTCTTAGTTATAAGTGAGGCTAAAACTCAAGTCTTTTACATCTGTTATAGCACAATTCAATGCTTGATGTTTATACCAGTGATCTTTAGAGTGTGACTGAGGACATTGGTTCAGGACTTGGGTCATGCAAAGAGCTGCTCCTAAAGAGGCATTGTGATATCTGATTGATTATAAAAATTTTAAATTCTGTTCATGGAGATTAGATAGTCTGCATAAGCAATCTTGTTATCTTATATTTACATTCATACTTTACACTAGGAATTTATTGATGTGGATTTTACCGGTTTCAGCAACCAGAGTCTTAGAATCATGGTTTTATGGGACCTTGTAGATGAACTAGTTAAAACTATTTCAGGGTTTAATTCATTTGCTCCAGATCATACAACAAATTAGTGATAAGCAAATTTTTCTGAGTCTCATTTTCATATGTAAAATGAGAGCGTTAGACCCCATTTTATCATTAGTATCCCTTATCTCTTCAAAACTTAATAATTCCAAACTACTTTTTCTCTAAAGCTGGAGATATTTTTGGATTTGCTGATTATCAAATGACTATGTAAATATAAATAAATATTTGGCATGTGAATTAAGTAGAAGATAGAGTATGTTCAACACCATTAATGTTTTGGTGAATAGTCTTTCAGATCTTACATATTATTTTATTTATAATATATCTTAGATTTGTTTCTATGCCAATAAATACAGCTCTGCCTTTTAAAAAAATTGCTGCATAATATTCCATTGTTCATTGATGAATGTATTATTTACCACCCCATCAACTAATTGGACATTTAGATTGATTCCTGTTTTTCACTGTTAAACATTGTTTCAGTATACATTATTGTGCATAATTTTTCCTCTCAACATTTGTATGATTATTTACTTAAGGTTAATTCCTAGAAGTAGTGTTATCAGTCATTTAAATTTCAATATATATTGGCAGATGACTCTTTAAGACAGTTGTATAAATTTTGTAGTCCTATACCTAGAAATTTAATCTTGATTTATAATATCATGGTATTATAGTTTGTAGGTATATTTCTCTGATTGCTCCACAAAAGTGTCCCTTAAAAAAACCAAATAAGATTCAGTCAAGGTTCACACGTTATATTTGGTTGTCACATCTCTCTAGTTGGTATATTTTTAAAACAGCTTTATTGAGGAAAAATTGACAGAACTGCTTAAATGGAAAGTATACAATTTGATAATTTTTGACATATGTATACATTTGTGAAACTATCCCATAATCAAGACAGTGTATATATCTATCACCCCCAAAAGCTTCCTCCTACTTAGTGTAATCTTTCTCTCCTTTCCAACCCCTCTTTCCTTAGGCACTAATCTGCAGGTTAGTTTGCAATTTCTAGAGTTATATGTAAATGCAGTTATATACCATATACTCTTTTTTAAAAATCTGGCATCTTTAACTTAGCACAGTTGTTTTGAGATTCATTTATGTCGTGTGTTTTAGTAGTTTATTTCTTTTTATTGATGAGTAATATTTCATTATATATAACATAATCTGTTTATGCATCTGCCTGTTGTTGGACATTTTGATTATTTCCAGTTTGGGGTTATTACAAACAATATGACTAAAAAAATTTTCATATTAGCAACTATTGATTAGAGAAGATGAATTTCTTATGCTGGTTTTATATAGATTCTTTCTTCCCCAAACCCATACTCATCCTTCAAAATACAATTCAGATATAATTTCCTAGAAGCCTTTTCTGGCCCCTCAGTTCTGAGTGTTCTCTCTTTATTGCTGCTTATGCATTGATGAGTCCTCCTAATGTTTTGAATCCAGCATTTTACATGCAATTGGTCATATGATTGACCTTTGAGAAGAGGCATGGAAGGAAAACCACTGTTTGACTAAATGAGTAAGTTACATTCAGCCAGTATTTCATGAACTGTGGATGATTGCAGGGAACATAAACAGTTAGCAAGTTAATATTTAAATGGAATATTAGTCTGACACTCCAGCTAGATTGTAAGCTTTTTGAGAGTGTATGTTTTGTGTCATTTATTCCTGTATCGCTTATATTTGGTAAATAATAGTTTTTCCTCCCATGATTTATTTTATGAATAAATTAATGCAATTAAGAATATCATTGACGTACATTTAGGAAATTTTTGTGCATACGGGCCCTAATTTTGAATATGCCCTATTTTATAGTCAATCTGTAAAGTAGTTAGAGATTTAGAACACACTTCCCTGTAGAGACAATTTAAAATGGGAGATAGTTCACAGTTATTGCAGGTAGAATGCAGGCTAAAAGGAGGTTATTGTAGTTAGTAGTTTACAGGTCTTTGGCAAACAGATGACCTTTGAAAAGAGGCATGAAAACCTGTTGCTGACTGAAAAATTAAATTCAGCAAGTGTTTATTGATTTGTGAATATACAGCAAGGGTTGAGACTTTTAAAAAAACTTTTAGGAGAATTCTCAGTCAATAATAGAGAGTCAGACTATGATAAATGCTGTAACTAAAATGTCATCAAAGCACTGAGGGTAGTACACACTGAGAAAGCCTTAGAGATCTTTAGGAAGATGTCCCGGGGGAAGTGGCATTTGACTTGCACTTTGAAGATAGGATAGACTTTTGACTGCTAGAGATAGGAATCTGTGATAATAGGAAAAAGGTAGCTATTACTCTGGCTACAGCAATATTTCATTTTAGCTGCTACAGTTCAGGGACTTCAGAAAAGAAAATAAACTGGCATCTTTGGTGTGGAGTCACCTGTTTTCTCTGTATAGGTATATATAGTTCCAAATCGAGTAAATAGAAATAATGGTCACTTTTAAGTCAGTGTGTTACTAGTTTTCATTACATGTTTCAGTTTTATAGGTTTAATGATTTATTAATTTATTAATTAACATTATTTGAGTGCATAATCTGTATAAGACATTTTCTGATACTGTTGGTACAGTGATAAACAGGGTAAAGTTTCTGTCCTAATGCACTTGAGAGTCTAGTGATTCTATTTGTAATTGATCAGAATAATAGAACAACATTTCTCCTAACTTAATGTCCATAATCTATCTGCTTGGCCTCTAAAACTAACTCTTATTAAAAACCAGGGGTAGGGAGAGATGTTCATGGCCCAGCTTCCCACCTCTGTTTCCTGGGAGATCAATGTTATGAGCGTATGTTTGGAAAAGGGGGCCATCTTCAGCTTCCTCTCCTTCCCAGGGACAGTCATACTGTACCCCTCTTCTCATGCTCTATGCTTACTCTCTCCAAATGTAGACTGGGTAAGGGGGATGGGGAATGGTTACTAGGGAGAAAGGGACTCCTTCCCTCTGGAATTAGAAGGGAAAGGACATTTGGGGTCTTCCCTACCTATTCTTCCATCTCTCTGTTAGGAAAACAAAATTCAATTGAGTAAATTTTAAAGCTCTTGTTGGCTTTATTCAACAGTTCATGAATTAGGCAGCATCCCATCTAGCAGGTTGAAAGGAGCTCTGAGGAACTGTACAAAAGGAAAGACCTGTAGGCAGAAAGGAGCAGGAACAAGGAAGTCATACCAGCAAAAAGTGCTTGGTTGTGTCAAGTTCACTTTCCTTTAGGGGAGGGCAGTGGTCTGTCAGGTAGATGACTGCACTAGTGCTGACTAGGTGATTCCTGATAGACTGGTGAAAGATTCCATTTCTGGGAGAAGCTTAAACTGTAACTAGGTCTTGTGTTGGTGACATGGGGCTTAGTAGGTGACTCCATTTTGGGCCTTTTGTCTTGTTTTTAATAACTTCAAACTCATCATTTCTCCTAAAAAAAAATAAAGCCTACTCTTCCGCTTACTCTTCCTTCAGTGAATCCATTTTGAGTTTTGGCAACTTTGGGAGTAAATGGCATTTTCAAGGACAAGGACCCCACTCACCTCCAGATGTTAACAAAGCAACATTTTGTGCATTATCTGTCTGTGGAATCACTCTATTTTATATTCAATTAATATAATCAAAGTTGGATTATTTGATTAGATTGATGATTCATAGTGTGTTTTTGGAGTGATTACACCAAGTTTTGGAGTGATTACATCTCATAGGCAAGGCCTTGGACTATGCAGTCAAATTCCTAACCTGCCAGTCATATAGTGGGGAGTGATGCCTTGCTAGGAGCAGTGGGAATGCAAGGTCTACTGCAGTTAGTATGGAGTGAGAAGTGGGTGTTTTATGCACGGTTCTGTTGGGCAGAGAATCTGAACTATAAATATTCCTCTTTCCCGGAGTGAATTAACTAGAGCTATTTCCTGCTTGAGGCAGTATCACAATATATGTATTGTTTGTATTTGTACCTCCTACAACAAAACAGAAGCAAGAAGTTGGCATACAAAGGAATTGGAAGAAAGGCAATAGATTTAAAACTGATCTTTGTTTTAAATAGGCAGAATATTCTACACCAATGACTCATTCTTTGTGAAAGAATATGCTGTTTGGCCTTTTCTGGGGAACTACAGTGCAACCTATGATTTAGCATCTCAGTGCGGACTTATTCATTAGTTGAACAAAGGCTTTTTCTAGAAATGGGATTATATTGTCAGTAATTTTAAAAAGAAAATGTCATTGTCCATTTTCATAGTTAATGTGGTGACCAGGGAAAATAGGCTTTTTTAGAAGTTTTGAAAGTATATAAGAAAGATTTTATACTTGATTTTTTTTTTTTTTTTTAATTATTGGGAGAGTTTTGTGCTGACAGAATTTGATGTATATGTAAATACTGCTTCCTTGCTTTGGAAATATCTCTTTCATCCTAAATATCAAGCTTTCAGAAAGAATATATGTCTTTAATGTATGATATATAAGAGATAATTTACAAAGAAATAAAACACTTTTTTAAATATTCTAATTCTTGTTATTGCTAATGTTTTAAATTACAGTGTACTGAATAAATAGTTTTATTATTTTTCATTCCCCTATATATTTATAAACAATGTAAGAGAATTTTAGTATTTTGATAAAAAATGTTAAATGTCATAGAACAATTTTCCCATTGATTATTAAGATCACTTTGCATAGTTTCAGCTTGCATCGTCAATTTAACTATTTCTACTGATGTGGCAAAGTGAAGACTGCCTGTGGTTAACTAGGTAAATAGGTTTGAGAATGGACTCTGGAAATACAATATCATTGCCAAGTGGCATAAGTGAACTGCTTGAGGTTACAGATTATGATTTTTGAATTAGAGTAGTCATTGTTACTAGTTTTTCTCCAACCCCATTCAGCTGCAGGGGTGTAGGTAGAGGGTCAACTTAAATAGGATTTGGTTGACAGTTGGGAGGTTGGTGGGTGTCCAGGGAATTTAAGACAAATGCAATGGAGTAATTATAACAATAATTCACTACAGGGTTTAAGATAAATAGGGAAAAGAAAGAGAACAAGGTAGTGAACAAGGTAATAGCATCGATAGATTGAAAGGTCTTGGTGGTGTTGAATTGTTGGAGCCCAGAGGGGGAATGTTCTGAAAAGATAAGTGGTGGAAAGTATGATTTGGAAGTTGAGATTATGAAGAGGTTTCAGTTATCAGTAATGACAGGTTCAAAAGTATGACCATAGAGGTGAGAAGTTGAAGTAGGAGAAGACCATCAGAAAAAAGGTAGTGTGAGTGTTTTGGAAGGATCATCAACTGAATGTTGGATTCGCTGAGAATTATGATGGGGTAGTGTCAGAGAGTGACAATGAGTTAGGAGCTAAAAATAAGGAAATAGAGGGAAGTAATGACTTGGGGGGCAGCAAATACCTGTAAGTTGGAGTGGTTGGTAGCATAGTCTCATGTCTGTCTATGAAAGCTGGGCCACAATGAGAGTAGTTCTGATGATCCCAAGGCAGAAAGTGGTAAGTAACTGTGAGTGTTTAGTGAAGTTGGGGGCAGGGGACTGTCTTTTCAAGAACAGGAAGAGTTCTGGGGTTCTCCCTTGATTCTTGCTGGAGTCATCCTGATGGAGGTGAGGAATGCTACATAAGGATTTTCTTGACCCCTGTGAGACAGTGGACCAGTAGAGGTGATTTTCTAAAACATAGATACTCTCTTGATTCCAGTCAAATGCAACCTATTGGGGGTGAATAGGGACAGGGAATCTTATTGAATCTAGACCACGAGTGATCGTGGTTCTGTTCTTAAGTTTCTGCTGGCTTCCTTTCAATTCCTGCTAATATTAGCCTATAGGAGGTGTGGTTTTACACTGCTACTTGTTTGACTTCTGACTGTGTGGAGAAGTGGTAGAAATCTACACTTGGGGTGTGTGTGTGTGTGTGTGTGTGTGTGTGTGTGTGTGTGTGTGTGAGATATTGGTATAGATACAGTGTTACAAATATGTGTGTATATGTATTTATGTAAATAAATATATCAATTTTATATATTTTATCAAGTAAATTAGATACCCATTAGACACTACTTGTTTGATTACCTTAATCTTAATCTTTGGAGGGGAGTGAAATTTGCCACCCCAAATGTGTGGATTATTTTAGGCTGATTATTTTTAAGAAACAGAAGGCTCACAAAGTTCTTTTTTTACCTCTCCCTTCACTGCTTGAAAGAAGTTTGATAAGGGGCTTACTCCAGGAAGGGAGCTGTCACCACAGATAACTGAATATGAATAATAACTGAAAGGAATATGAATGAGCAAGATGTAGTGGACTGGGGGAAACTTAGCAAGACCTGTTTGTTTACATTCCTCTCTTTGTCTCTGCAAGGGATAGAAACATTTATTCTCCTCTCTCTGTGAATCTTCTTTTTCCCTTTGAAGTCCCAGGCCCCTTCCCCCTTCTCCTCAGCTCAGGTTGTTCAGTTACCTGGCTGCCCTTTGGGCTTTATATTCTAATGGAGTCCCTCTATGTACAGAATTAAATTTATTTTTTCCTGTTAATCTGCCTCCTGTCAATTTAATTTTTAGACCAGCCAAAAGAGCCTAGAGGGTACAGGAGAAATTTTTCCTCCCTGACATGTTTAAATGCTCGGCTTCATTGCCAATGTATTGATGACACAGAGTTTCAGTGTGCTTGCTATATTACCAATATCTTATTGAGGGATTGCTGATTATATATAAATCAGACATATATATTCTTCTTTGGCTTCCCTTATCATTGCATTAAAGAAAATGATGTTACAGTTGTTTAAGATAGAGGTATTTTTGTTCTGTTCTTGAATTTAGTAAGATATTCAGTTAAATACCATGTACAGACTTTGGAAGCTATAATATCCTCGCTTTCAGAAATACTTTGCAGTAGCTCTTTTGTGCCTGCATAGGAGCAGATTCAAAATATATTTCATAGTATGCTTTGAATGAAGGTAAATCCTAATTTCTATCATGATCAGATTATGATCTTTGTTATTTCTCAAATTCGAATAAAATCAGGCATTTCAACTGACATATCTTGAAATACATTTAAGTGATCTAAATTATACATGGAAACAAAAATGTTGTTTTGACATATTATGTGGTGGACTTATAACTAGATTGCTAGTGAACCTCAAAGCTTTTTGCTTTCCGAAACTGAAAATTTTGCATTGATTAAATCCTCTTTTGAAAAACTTTTTGAAAAATAATAATAGCACTTCTCTAAGTGTGCAATATATTTAATCTGGGTGTTAGAGAGTCTATGAGCCTCTATCTTTAGTTAAAAGATGGAATTATTACTGTACTGTGAGTTTCAGTCTCAACTATATGACTGATTTTTTGGCAAAAGTTGTATCTTGGGGTGAGTGAAAACTAGTTTTAAATGAAGACATTTAGAAAACAATAACAAAGACCAGCACTGCTAAAGAATTTCTGATACACTAGACCAACACTATTTTGATATTGGCTGTGATAAGAAAATTTGCCAAATTCTAGTGGATGTAAAATAAGTTCTTCTATTCTTGACAAAAGTGTTCACCATATATTAAGGTATTGCTAACTGTAGTACCAAACAGCCCCCAAATTCAGTGACAAAATGCACTAAAATCTCATTTCTCACTGTGTAACAGTTTAATGTGAGTGTTGTTATCACGGAGCTTTTCTTCAATAAGTGATTAGAAATCCAGGCTATTTATTTTGTGGCTATACTATATTGCTGTTCCCTGGTATCTTCTACCAGCCATTCAGAAAGGAAAAGAGCATGGAAGACCCTGGCCAGTGCACTTCTCTACAGTTTACATTCCTCCAACTAGAACTCAGTTATGTCACACCTAGCTTGGAAGGCAGGCTGGGAAATTTAGTCTGGTCTTGTACTCAGGAAAGTGAGGAACCCGTTTGGTCAATGACTGCTGAACTGTGCCAAGAGTAAAATTGTTTTTTTAAATAAAATCTTTGAGCATTTAAAAACTTTTTTTTACTAGTTACGTAATTGATATACTGTTAGGCAGGGTTTTGGGAAAGGTTGTATATTTTTGTAAATGGATTATTCCCTAGCTCCTGTATACTTTTTAAAAAATATATATTTGGTAGTGGTGAGGCACAAGGAATGGGGAGACCAGGTATGGTAGACATTTAAGAGAAGTTCATCCCAAAACTGGCTATAATGATTTAATCTCGGAGCTTTTTTTTTAAAGGCTAAATTAAATAGTTTTTTTTGCGGGGAGGACGGGGGTCATCAGTAGCCATGCTCTTGTATTTGTGCTCATGTCCATGTGTGAGAGAGAGCACTTTGGGTATGGAAGCTATTAAGATAATTTTAAGAAACTTAATGATAAATTAGAACTGTAGTTTAAAATAGCTCTTTTTGTGTGTGTGTGTGGGAGATGTCTAATTTCGACTCTAAGAATTTCATCAAAAGTTGTTAAATATGTGTTTATCATTGAACTTAAATTAGCATAAGGTAAATGGTAAAATAGATTATTAGGTATTGTCTTATAAAGAAATCTAAATTAAGGCACCACAAACTGATCCATAAAGGAAAAATAAGAACTTAACATACTAATTGAATCATAAGTTAGTTGCTTATCACATTGAAACAGACATTAAAATAAGCTTTTGAAAATATATTAGTCTTATCCATTTTCTGTGGCAAAATACTATGGATATCAGAAGTCTGAGAACATTTTTGTACTTATCTGCTTAGTTACTGCCAGTGTCAGCAGAAGGATTCCTCCTTATTCACATTTTTATCTTGTAAGAAATAGATAAACCATTTTCTTATCCATGATTTAAGGGAGAACTAGCCAAAGAATCAGGCCACTTTTTTAGTTGTTGGAGACTAGACTCTCTCAATATTGGGTAAAATAGCACAAAATGATGGATGTATACATTATATCAAACTATGAACTTGGCTTTACATATTTAAAACAAGTAGGAAAATTCCAGGAGATCTAAAGTCTGTTAACTGAATAAAGAACTTAAGTGTATGTCCACTTGTCTATGAGTATGCCTGTATATTATGTTCATAGACTGGAGGAACCTCTTTAGCTGGTGGTTCAGGCAAGTTAGGTTCCATTAAGAATCTGGGCAAGGCTCACTGGGACATTTTCCAGTTAAAAAATAGTGGCAGAAGAAAGCATTGGAGTGATAAGACCCAAAATCTACTAAATCGTGAGAATCGAAAACTTTGGCATATTACACTGTAAAACTTCTCAGCTTTTGTGGTAGATTCTTATTAAATATATGTTGTATGGCACTATTTTCACTTTCTGAAGCCAGCCTTTGAAACAATAAAATTATATATGAGTTTTTTTTCTTGTTCATCACTTCAGTTGTGTTAGTTTTCCATTTCAAAATCATTTGAACTTGCTCCAGTGATAATACAGTCTTTTAGTCCTAATTTTATTTTGACAATTTCAAACTTAAAAAAAGTTGAAAGAATCGTGCAATGAACACATACCTCCTTCCCCCAGATTTGCCATTTTTTAACATTTTATACCTTCCCCACCACACTTTTTTGGGCAACCATTTGAAAGTAGGTTACAGGCATCATGAAACATCACTGTTGAATACTTAAGCACACATCTCTGAATAACATGTTTCACCCCTAAAAAATTAACATTAATTTTATATATCATTTACTATAGTCTATAATAAAATTTCTCCAGTTGTCCTAAATTTTTTTTTTTTTTTTGCTATTTGTATATTATGTCTCTTTTTGTGTCTTAATTACCAGGCTCCCCAAACCCCAGTTCTCAACTTTTTCTCTTTTATTAATAACATTACTTTTTATTTTTCATATGTCTAGGGCAGTGACTTATAGAATGTTCCACAGTTTTACTGTGTCTGGTTTATTCGTGGTTAGATTCAGTTAACATTTTGGCAAGGATATTGTACAGGTGAAGCTGAATGTTTCTTAACTGCATCACAACAGGAGGCACGTAATATCAGGTTGTCCTACTATTAGTAGTGCTTAATTTGATCACTTGGTAAATGAAACGATAATCACTATATCTCTTTGGTGTAAAGGTGCCTTTTTTCTTTACAATTATAAGTAATCAGTGGGGTGAGACTTTCAGAGACTATGAATATCCTGTTACCTCATATCTTCCGGGTTTTAGCACCTATTGATGATCTTTGCCAAAATTAACTTATACATGTAGAGTTGTAAAATGATAACTTTTATGTCTGTCATTTCTTTCACATTTATTGATGAGAATTTTACAGCTGTTGCAGTCTTAACCCCTGATAAAAACTAAAGTTTAAATCAGAGCTGTTATATCAGTGTAGGTATGTTGTTCATAACCCCTACCTTCTACTTGTCAGTATAGATTTGGATTGTAGTATTTAATTCATATTTCCAATGAAATAGATCCCTAGTATCAACTTTAGGTTCTAAATTTTCTCAAGAAACTACCTGCAGTGTTTCTAATTCAGTGTATTACATCTATAAGCTACTTAAGGATTTTTTCAGTGCTTCTCTGCACACTCATGTCTTAGTGTTTTGACAATTTTCTTAATCATGGTTACTAAATTGAATTATAAAATATGTTCATGAACTAAGCAGGACATTAACAACAGAGAAGTATGTGAACTTTGAGAGAGTGGAGTAAACTTTTAATGACTAAACTAAATTGAATAGCTATTTGGAAATAGAACTAATTTACTTAAAGATAAATTAATCATTGTTTAATTTTTAAAAGGAGAAAAATTATAAAATAATTATTGTTCTATAAAGCATTTGCTTGAATTATATATTGAATAAATTTAAACTCTGTCTGCTTCTACTCTGCCATGGAACATGTTTCTAGGTCACTTTTCTGAGGCCAGTTGGTATTCATGAAAAGAGTTTAAGCTAAATATTATATTAGCCTAACTGTAGTTCAGATTGAGGTGGTTTTGTACACTTGCAGCATAGGAAATTTAATATGTTTGAAGGGAAAGTTATAAATTACAAAATGAAGAAAACTGCAAAATTAAGATGCTCTATATATCCGCAATGGGAAAGGTTGGGAAAGTTAAACCTACAATAAACAATAATTATTGTCCTTTTTTAGAATTTGCAAATCATCCAGATGATAAAGAGCTAGAGACCAGTAATGTTTTATTAAGGGAGAACTTAGGAACCTGCCAGGCTTGAAATTAGAATGCCTAGCATAATTCCTTTCCTATAGGTACTCAGTAAGCATTTATAGCTTTCATTAATTATGACAAATTTTCATTTATAAGATAATTTGTAATATCTAAATGTGATAGTAATGATATTTCTTCTTTGTGTTTTAGACTATCCCCATAAATATGGTCCACAGGGGGGCTGTGCAGATCATTCAGTATTTGAAAGGATGAGGAAATACCAGATGACTGGTGTAGAGGAAGTAACACAGGTACGGATTTTAATACTAGCTTGCATTTAAGAAATGGAAATGATCTTAGGCATGTGTTTCTACATTAAAATGTATGTTCTAGAATTTCTGAAAGATTTGTACCACTGCGGGAAAATATTTATATATTTTCAATGCTCAAAGAGGCTAGGTAATAGCTATGTGGTGCTAAGATTTGAATACAAATCTGCATGACTCAATAAATATTACATTGCATGTCCAAAACATACTCTGTCTTACATGTTTTATTGTAAAATTTATAAAATATTCAGTTTGAACTTGTTTTTTCTATAAATGTAAGTATTTGTATTAGTGTGAAAATTAGACCAACTTTCCCTTGTTTGCCTGGGACTTCCCAGTTTTTAACAATAAAAGTTGTGTGTCTCTAAGAAAACTGAGATAGTCACCCTAATAAAAATTGTAGTGCTATTGATATTTTAATTGTAATATTTTGCTATTTGACTATTGTTCTTTTGTTCTTTTATTGACCTCCTTTTTCTTAGTAATAGGTGATAGGGTTATAGTTATTCAAAGCACAAGTTTAAAAAAATTTTTATGATAAAACATCATATAATTTAGATATCCTTTCTAAAAGTAGTAGGGTAGAATAATGTTTCTTGAGCTGCTTAAGTCACAAATATAGATTTGTGTATTTCTTGATCTGTAACATGGCATACACAATTCTCTGAGGTGGATCTATGAAGTATAAGTGAGATTTTATTCTTGCATTCATTGAACAACTGTGTATTGATCTGTCAAATATCAGAGACTGTGGTAGGTTCTAGTAATATGTGGAGATTAAGATGAAGTTTTGTCTTCAAAAAGTTTATAGTTTAATTGGAGACACAGAAACAATTGAAGGTAGTAACAGAAGAGTATTAAGCATGGTGATACTTTATAGGGTGATACTCTATACACAGGAGGAATCGTTAACCTAGCTTGGGAAATATTTGAGGACAGTAATCATAAACTGAAAGAATAAGCAAGAGTTAGGTTAGCCATGAATAGATGGAAAGGCAGGAGGAACAGTATACAGGCATACCTTGTTTTATTATACTTCACAGATGTTATATTTTTACAAATTGAAGGCAAGACTCTCCCCCAGCAAAAAGATTATGACTCGCTTTATTGCCACACACACTTATTGCAGTGGTCTGGAACTGAAAATGTAGTATCTCTGAAGTATGCCTATATAGAAAGGCTAGAAAGATAGTAAGACTAGTAAAGAATTTTTAATTCCCAGGTGGGGTGCCAGGTTAGAGATTGGGAGACTGATTAGAAGTTGCTGCAGTTATTTAGTTAGGAAGTAATTGTGGCTTATACTAAGGTATCAGCAATGTGGATAGAGGACAAGACTACAGATTGTTAAATATAGTAGAGCTTAACAGTGACTAGATATAACATTAATATACAAAAGTAAGTCACATTTCTTTATATCCAGCAGACTACCAGAAATGTGACGAAAGAGGGGACATCATTAATGATAGTATCAAGAATATCATGTATCGAAGAATAAATGTAAGAATTATAAGACCTATTTAAGGAAATTATAAAACTCTTAAGAAATGTTAAAGAATAATTTTAAATAAATGGAGAGACATACCATGTTAATGGAAAATGATAAATAATATCAATTTTTCCCCATATTGATTTGTAGATTCAATATAATTCCAATACAGATTGCAAAAGGGTTATTCACCACATTTGATGGGTCTAAAATGTTTTATGGAAAAAGTAAAAGCTAAGAAAAAGTAAAAGCAGGAAAGAGGGATTTACTCTAGCGGATATAGAAACTTATAGTAATTGAGTGTACTGTTAGTGAAGGGATGAACAAATTAAGCAGAGAAGTACAATTGAATGCTCAGAAACAGACCCATACATATATGAAACTGTTGTGTGATAGAGTTAGAATCTCAAATGAGTGAGGAATAGTAGAGACCATTGAATAGAGGCAGAAAAAAAATGTGCATTTGGAAAAAGTTGAAGTTGGATCTCTATCTCATACCATATTTAAAACAAAACAAAACTTCAGATGAATTAAAGTATTAAATGTCTAAACTGAAAACTTCGAAACTCTTAGTTTAAAAAGTAAGTAGAGATTTTCCTTTCTAGCTGTGATTGTGTAACTGGTATCCAACTAGCTTTCTTGCAAACAAAACAAAACAAAACAATTAGAAAACTAAGTGAAGTATATGAAACAGTTGTCAAACATCGGACAACAGGCAGTGCAGAATTAAGAGTCTTCAGAGAGGAGAAATAAACATTTCTGTAATTTTCCTGATTTTTGACTGGAGGCATAATTTCAGGAATGGCACAAGGAAGGAGATCTCGAGAAGAGCAAGTACATGGAAATCTTTCTGAGTAAAAGAGACAGGTCAAAATTCAGGAAGACCGAGGTATCTGGACTTATGGGCAAAGTCTAAGCCGTGCATGCACAAGATGAGATTCTATGCGAAAACTACCAGAGAAAGAAAAACTATTGTGGAATCTATGAACTAAACAACAATCATAAATTATACTTGATAGAGATCCTAAGCCATGCTAGGAGTAGGTTAACTTCACCCTAGAGTGAAAGGCTACTGGAAACCTGCCCTAACTAAGACGAAAAACCAAACTTCGAAAAGGTCAAGGTGACTCTTAGCTGCCTGTCAGAACAAAGCTTAATAATACTTGTTAAAAGAGCACACAGAATGTAGATACTCAATAATTTAACATTTGCAATATTCAGCATTCCAAAAACATACTAGATGACAAGAAACTGAAAAATGTGATCCATAATCAGGGGAAAAACCACCCAGGTAGGAACGGAATAAAAAATTACAGGCATTAGCACACAAAGACTTTAAAACAACTATTATGAATATGTTCAAAGAATAACAGAAAATAGAATAGAAATTATAATAAATAACTAAATATGACTTAGAGAACTGAAGAGTATATTTTCTGAATTGAAAAATTTAATGGATAGGCTTAAGAGCAAATTAGTTACTGCAGAAAACAGCATGGGTAAATGTGAATAAAGCAGAATAAAACAATAGAAATCCAGATCTAAGCACAGAGAGAAAGTAATTGGAGTCGAGGAAGGGGGATACAGAAAAAATATTTGAGAAATTAATGTCTTCAAAATTTTGAGATATGAAGAAAAATTGAAATTTATGACCCAAGAAGCTCAAAGAAACCCAGGTAGGATAAAGGCAAAGATAAATATACCAGGGCATATTGTAATCAAATTATTGGAAACCACTGAAAATGAGAAAATCATAAATAAAAGCAGCCATAGGAAAGAAGGTACATTTATATACAGGAGAACAAATATAAGAATAACTGCTGACTTCATTACACAGTGCAAACTAAAGATGTAGATAATGACATTTTCTAAGTGTTGGGGAAAAAACTGTCAAACTAGGATTTTATGTTCTGTGAAAATAATTTTCAAAAATGAGGGCAAATTAAAGATCTTTTTTTACACAAACAAAAGCTGAGAGAAGATGTCTGTAGGAGATATACATTGTTAATGGAAGTTCCTCAGGTAGAAAAAGGATAGGAACTCTGATCTAAAATTTAATTGGAATTCTCTATTACTGTGTCATCAAAACCCACTTAAAATACTTTTAGTTGTAAACAAATGTTTAAGTGCTGAATTCAATAGCATTGTTAATTCTTCAAACAAATACTTTTTGAGTGTCCAGTTTGCCTGCCAAATCTGTGTTAGGTGATAGCAATATGGTGAAAAGCAAACACAGAGATAGTATCTTCTTTCTAGAACTCAAGGTTTAGTAGTTGAAGTAATAGGTGGCGAGCGGGGGACAGAAATTAAATATGCACACAATAAATTGTAAGTTTGCTCTGTATAAGAGATATGGGTACATGGTTCTATGTGGTGGTATAATGTATAAATTGACCTTTGCTAAGTCTGAAGGAAGAAGTTAACTAGATCAGGAAAGGTATCATTAGCATGTGCAAAGACTATGGCAGGAGACAAAGTATGTGTTGGAGGATTAGAAGGAAGGCCTGTGTAGCTGTAGCACAGAGAGCTAGAGTTGAGTATTATAGGATCTCTCTGGGAAGTAATACGGATGGGAAGAAACTGGACAGGTAAGTAGAGTCTGCAATGCTGATTTGGTGGTGTGTATAAAGGATTCAGGGCTTTATCCTTAGAGCAATAGGAAGTCATTGAAATATATGGGTAGTATTTTCAAGTATGCATTTTGAAAAGATTGCAATATGGAGAATAGAGTGAAGGTCATTAGTGGATATGGATAGATTACATTGCTCTTATTGCAGTACTCTAGGTAATAAGCGATGGTCGCTTGAGCTAATGTGATGGAGCCAGAGATAATAGGCAGGTTCTTTAGGTATTTAGGAGACAAATTTGATAGGGCTAGGTGATAGATGGGGTCTATAGAGGTGAGGTAGAAGAAGATATCAAAGTATTATAAAGTACTATAAATTTGCTTTATAGTCAAATGGCTATATTTATTAAAAGGTATATTTTAAAAATGTTTAAAAGTGAGAGAATTGCTTGCATAAGTAATAAATCATGTATGCAGTAGAATATTTATGAAGAATTTTTAATGGCATAGGGAAATGCCTGTGGTGTTATATAATAAAGCAGAATATGAAATTGTTTATAATGTGTATTCTTAACTAAATAAAATTATAATAGCGAAGCATGCTAATGTTTAGAAATAACTCTTTTTGATATGTAGAAACATAAAGAAGAACATGCCGTTAATGGTCCAGAACTTTTGAGGAAAAAACGTACAACTTCAGCTGAAAAAAATACTTGTCAGCTTTATATTCAGACTGATCATCTGTTCTTTAAATATTATGGAACACGAGAAGCTGTGATTGCCCAGGTATTTATAATTTTCCTACTATTTTAAGATTCCTCATATTGTATCATTATACCTATATTTTCATTTAAAAGTTAAAGTTAGCACATATCTCATTTTGGAAAAATAAGGAAGATGTATTTTCAATTGTGATTTGATAAAATATGTAAGATAAGTACATAGATAAGTGAAAGACTAGTTAGGATATTTTAGTGTCATTCAAAAGAGAGTTGTAAGAAAATTTTCTGAAGGAAGTGATGACTGGAGCTTAGCTTTGAAAAAAGGGTTGAATTTTCATTTGTGGTCTTAAGAGAAGAATAGAGGAATCCTTTTAGTAAGAAGGATTTAATTTCTATTCTGTACTTAGCGCTGAGTTACAATGTTATTTGCATTTGTGTCTTCTCAACCCTTGTGAAAGTATAATGTTCTTCATGTTGAATGAAGGTCTCCAGTGAGTTTGATGAATGCATTGTGACTCTAAGGTTTGAGACTGAGAGGATGGACATGCCACTTATATAAATGGTGACCTCATATTGGTGGTGGTGATAAACTTCATTTTAGACATGTTTAAAAGCCAGGTGGTCATTCCCTTAGGATGTTGAAAATGTAGAAATGGAACTTGAGAGAGATTAGCTTTGAGCTTTCTGCATGGAATTTAAGAGTACAAACATATTTAATGTAAGAGAATGAAATCCAAATTAAGAAACTGGGAGATTATATCTGTATATAGTGACTAGGATGAGGAAGAGAAGCTATGGGCTAAAACATAATAGTTAAAGAGATAGGATTAAATAATTAGCCAAGGAATAAACAAAGTTTCAGAACAAAATGCATAGCTAATAGTGTCATGCTGCAGAGCTATCAAAGAGAATGACTGCATGTGTTAACTAGATGGCAGGACTCCTTCACAGCCTATACATATATCACATCATCCTGATGTACACTTTAAATATCTTATAATTTTATTTGTTAATTATGTCTCAATAATACTGGCAAAAAAGAGAATGACTACAAAAGGTAATTGATTTCTAGTTACGAGAAGTATATGAAAGCTCACAATAGACTAGTAAGGGTGAAAACATTGTGAATAGTAAGGAGTGGGTTGGCAGAAGCGGTGAGAGTTTCAAGAAATGTGAAAATAGAAAAAAATATGGTTGCTTACAAATAATACGAAATATTTGGGGGTAAAAAGAGAATAAGGATTGTATGAGGTGTTGTAAGAGAAAAATGATCCAGTAGAAAAGCAATGTAAGATAAAAGAGAAAGAAAAATTGATGTGAAAAAATGTTCTTGAAGATCTAATAAGGACTGGGGTCAGAAATAAAGTTACCCTTTAAGGAAGAGTACCTTTTGAGGAAGATGTAAATGGATAAAGATAGAAAAATGTGAAGGTATATATATTTTCACATAAATAGTAGCAAGTGCTTTTTGTAAATGTAGATGAGAAGGTTATATACAGAGTAGATTAGAATTCAGAGGGTTTAGTTGAGAGTCATCTAGGGTAAACAGAAGATTCTTTTGTGTTCTATCACCATGTTAATCTCTTTCTAGAGTTTAGGAAAATCTGAACATATTTTTATATTTTTATTACTCTCCGCCAGTAAAGCTCTGTAAATTTATAGGAACCTTCTGTATTTTGTTCACCATTATATCCCCAGTACCTAATACAGTGCCTAGTGTGTAATAAGTGGTCAACAAAACTTAAAGAATGTGTTTTAGTGCAGAATAGAAAGACCAAATTCAGAGAATGACTGAGTGTCCTGATATTATCAGAAAGATCTGACATATATTTGAGCTGAGCTGAGTCTGAAGGATAAATACCTTAGGCATAAGGAAAGAGCATGTAAAAAGGCATGGAGGTGTCACATTGTAGGATGGATTAAGGAAACAAAGTTTTACATGACTGAAGTAAGAGTGCATGTTGGTTTAGACCAGAGAAGAGTCTGGAAAAAGCACAGAATCTTCCCTCTCAGCTCCGGCGCACTAATTTTTTCATTCTTTCGTTTAATATGATGCAGATATTTTAAAATTTGAATGTGAACGTGAATAATTCTTGATTTGGGAAATGAAAATTCACAATCTTTTTCACATTTTGACATTGCATCTAAAATGTTTTTCTTTTTTTAAATCGATAGATATCCAGTCATGTTAAAGCGATCGATACAATTTATCAGACCACAGACTTCTCCGGAATCCGTAATATCAGTTTCATGGTGAAACGCATAAGAGTAAGGAATTTTAATAATTAAGAATTTAAAAAAGTAAAACAGTAAGGACCATGTTTACAAAAAGAAAAATGCTTGCTTTTTTACTTCATTTTTATGCATTAGTTTAAATTGTGTTTACTGATGCAGTTTATCTTTACTCTTGGCTTTTGTGCATATACATACATGCGCCTGCACACAGAAGGGATACCTGAGTTTATGATTTAAGAATGAAATCTATAGGACTTTAATCTGGGCTTCAAAATAGGTATGACAGTACTGTTTTCTGTCTTATTAATATACCAGTTAGAAAGCCCTAACCTCTCAATAACCACAGAAAAAGTACTTGACATTTTTTCCCCTGATGTTATTCCCCATTTTCTTAAGATTTGTCTTATGCAGTATATTTCAGTATATGTCCCATTTTGTGCTCCAAGAGAGGGAAAGATAGATACACTGGATAAATAAAATCAGAAATTGGAAAAACACTTTAATACTATACCCTTTTCTTGAAATTCACAGTGCACACTAACATATCTCAAGTTTTGAGAAATCCTTTAGGAAAGAAAACCATGTTTTTCTAAATTAATTTGACCATGAGACCTAAAGAGATAATGATCCAGAGTGACTGATTATTAGTTTTAATGTTATAAATTGCATATAAGTAAATATTTAGTTACAAAACTGGACAAATTGTTTCAAATTTTCTAAATGTGAATTCTTTCAATGTATACAGCTTTTAAAAATTTGAATTTATAAACTAAGTAAACAACCTGAGTTTAAAAGATCATTTTACAAAAGTATTTACCACAGGATTTCTTTATATTTGTGCTATTTTTCTTAAAATATGGTTGACTAGATTATAATTTTAGTACATGTATGTAATATATTTAATGACATAGCTGAAGGTGGTCCTTTTAGAAGTAGTATGATTATATATTAAATTGGATTATTTTAAGATGAAATACGGTTTATGGACATACAATATAAGAACTATTCATAATCAATCGCTTTTGGTATTTTGAGCCATACAAACATTTAAATGAGCGAGTAAAAGTGGTAAGTCATATAAATATTGCTGTTTAGTAGGCAGAGCAATATAATGCAAAGTAGTGAAAAGTAGAGACCACCTTAACAAATTTTAGTGAAGCACAGTTTTTTGAGTAAAATAATTTGCATTTTGAAGATGCAAATGTACTATATTAATGGGTAATGTGGCAATTGATTGTTTTCAGGCCCTTAACTGGGATTAAAACTTGAGTTTAAATCTCATCTGTTAACGATTGTGATCCATTAAATAATTTGAAATTTATATTAGCAAATATTTAAATATTAATCATTTCATTTTTAATATAGGTCACTAAAATTTGATGCAATTTTTATTGTTAGCCAATATTACAGAAGTATAAAGGAATTTCATTTCTATATTTAGTGAGAAAAAGCCATCTATAGCATGTCTCTAAGCATGGGTTATTTATAATATATAGTGTGCCTGCTTTTAGATTTTTGTGTGTGTGTGTGTGTGTGTTAAATGACCATCACTGATTGTTGCTGGTTAATGTTTATGGACAAACCAGATATCCTGAAATCTATCCTAAGGCAATTGCATTCAATGGTGTTTTTGCCATTCTGCTTCTATGCCCCTTAGTTTTACTGAAGTATGTGGATCCTAAAAAGACCAATAGTTCTTATTTGATCAACTGTTATATTCTCCCATTGCTACTGATAGTTTTAAAAGACTGAGGTGTGCCTTATAAAAAATGTTTTCTTTCATATATACCCCTTTTTATTCTCTATTAACAGTATTGTATGTAATTCTCTGACTTACCTGAGGAAAGTCAAATTGTTTTAGGACTTCAAAGGACAGGTATCAGTCTCTGAAAGGAAGCGGGGGCTGATGAATGGAAACTTTTGTTTAATAGAAGTTTGATATCAGAAACAGATTGTAAAGGAGGAACTTGTACCAGGAGTATGGTAGCTAAGTGTCGAAAGAAGCAGTCTGAAGGAACTCAGCTTAAAAAGAGAAATGAATTGGCAGTAAAAAAATAAAATAAAATTCTTGCCCACATCTAGGGAAAAAAATTGAACTTGCAGTTTGAGTCATAAGACTCTCAAGGTAAGTAGAACCAAGAAAATGATTTGTCTGCTGAATTGACAGACTTGGGTTCAATATTTGTTTTATGTTCTAGTAATTAGCTAAAATATAGGGTTTTATATTCTTATACTTGTCACTATATATAGGAGACTAACACTAAAATAGACTTGCTCACATGATTAAATTTGAGAAATTGCATTATTAGAAGTTTTAAAAGCAGAACTTGTTTTTTCATCCCGTGTTCAATATTCAGGAATCCGGTGAAACTTGCTCAGAGATTTAACATTTTCAATTTAAATTCCCTTACTCTTCCATCCTTTTTTCTTTCTTTTTTGGCTTCTATAATCAGCTCGGGGATGCAGGGGGCTAGTGAGAACAACTGTAGAAGCTTTAATTGAGGCCTAATTTTTCATGGGCCCCAAGCATGTTGTCCAGGTGGATTCAGAAGGTGAGCTAAAACTTACATTAAGGCTCTGCTAACATTAATTGCTTATCTAAATCATTGTTTTGGATTTTAGATCAATACAACTACTGATGAGAAGGACCCAACAAATCCTTTCCGTTTTCCAAATATCGGTGTGGAGAAGTTTCTGGAATTGAATTCTGAACAGAATCATGATGACTACTGTTTGGCCTATGTCTTCACCGACCGAGATTTTGATGATGGCGTTCTTGGTCTGGCTTGGGTTGGAGCACCTTCAGGTAGTTTATCTAACTATGTCTTGATATTTGAAACAAAAAGTATTTTTCAGGGCAGATTGAATTTTACAAAGTATAGGAAGGAGAAAGTGATGCCAGTACAATATCTTTATGCAACTCGAGTTAGGCAAGATTCATTAGCATGATGTAATAAATGGACAAATAGATGAAGCAGCTTTTTATTTTGAAATGAGTACTAACTGGGAGATACCCTGACATTTGATATGTTCAGTAGCTGAGGTAAATAATTTTATGAGAAAAAAATAGTAGTCATTTCTGAAACCAAAGCAAAATATTAATTTTTTTCACAAAAATTACTTATTAATTTTTAAAAAATTTTAAAGAAAGTTTTAGAGTCAGAGAGGGAAAACTGTTCTTGCTTCCATTCTTCAGTGAGTTAGAAAGCAGAGAAACCCTGGTCGGGAGCAGCAGGTAGAAAGAAAAGAAAGCCTGCCTTTATTTATTTTTTTTCTAGCCTTTATATTAACAAAAGTGAAGTGTTGCCTGAAAAGAGATGGCAGGCAGGAGGCCCCTGTACCCATAGCTCCATTGACCTCACCACCTGGGCCCATATTCTACTGGGGTCTTTGCTTAGCCATGAAAACTATTGTCATTGATAAATCTGGGATAGGATGATTTCCTTCTCATAGCAGTGGGGGTGAGGGTCTGTGATCTACAGTATAATAAGTTTTAGTAGTTTATTTTAGAGAAATACAAATTCATTACTTGAAAGATGAGTAGAGAAAAAATCCCAGATTCTTTGAATAGAAATTTTGCCATGTATAGTTTGATTAGTGGTCTATCATCTTTTGTGCTATATAAACAGCAATTCTTCTGATAGATACATCATTTTTATCTCTTTAAAAGAACCAACTTCTGCTTTATCCAGAGTAAGACACTTTTCTATGCCTATTCTTATTAATTTATTCTGATTTGTTATGCATATTTTAACATCTTTTGTATTGCGTTTTTGCTTTTATATTTCTTGCTCTTTTTTAAAAGCCAGCAATGAATATCCTGTTTACAATTTCCGAAGCTTCTTTTTTTTCTTCTGCATTTTAAAATGTACCCAATTTCATGATGTCATTAAGGTACAAATTTATCTCATGGAGTGCATATATCATAGTGTAGTATTTTTTGATATTTGTCTCTTATTGATAATCTGTTCTGTTTTTGTGTTACTTGCATTGTCAGCAGATTGTACAACTCACTCTTTCCTATGATATTTCACGTTTTATAACTTTTAAATTTCTTTTCCTCAACAGTTGGTTGATTTTATCACAAATCTTGTGATCCCTTCTCATTCATTAGTAAGAACTGGCAAAACTCGGGGATTCATTTGATTTTTGTTTGTATATTACCATTATTAATAGAGTGGTTCTCAAAGTATACTCCATGGGACTAGCAGCATTAGCATTATCTGGGAACTTGTTATAAATGTAAATTCATGCCCCTACCCCAGGTCTACTAAATCAGAAACTCCAGATGTGGAGCCTAACAATCTTTGTTTGAAGAAGCTCTCTATGTGATTCTGATGTACACTAAAATTTGAGAACCACCATATTAATATTTTGTCTCCGAAGAAGCTCGCTTACAATATGTTTTCTGGGCAAATGATTGGATGATCTTAAACTAAAAACTTGCCTGCCGTTTTGTATTTTTAACCCCAGACTATTGTTCACTGAGAATGTAATGCTCCTGAAGGAGCTTGGTCAGATTTTCCTAAATCTTCAGATATCCTCACGTTTATAGATGAAGCCACTTTTCTTTTAATAGATGGTATTTTTAGATTTATGGAAAAATTGTGCTGACAGTAATGAGAGTTCCCGTACCTCCTTTCCCTACCAATTTCCTATATTATTAACGGCTTACATTAGTATGTACATTTGTTACAATTAATGAACCAATATTGTTAACTAAGTTAGTCTATAGTTTATACAGATTTCTTTAGGTTTTACCTAAGGTCCTTTTTCTGTTCCAGGATCTCATTTAGGATACCACATTACATTTGGTTATTATGGTTTCTCAGACTTTTCTTGTTTTTGATAATTTGACAATGTAGAGGAGTACTGGTAAGATATATTGTAGGATGCACCTCTGTTGCAGTCTTTTTGGTGTTTTTTTTCTCATGATTAGACTGGGGTTATGGGTTTGGAGGGCAATTAGTTTTTATGTCTAGTTCTTTATAATATTTGGACCACCATTTGTGGTGCTGTCCATTTTACTGAAGCAGCAGTAGGCAGAGTTCTGGATTGAAAATGGTGGGACATATTACTTGTATTTTTGTCACTGATTGCTTCCATCTCCCCCAATTCCCCCAGTTTCATCTTTTAGAATTTTTGACCTTTTTTTTTTTAGCAAGTGTAGGATACCTGCCTTGACATAACATTGACAGCTTTCTTCTTCATTTTCCTTTGCCTTCAGACTACTTGAACTGAGTTTTATGTTTGACTTACATTTTGCTTTTTTTATAAGGAACTTTATACATTTGACTTTATTATTATTATTTTTTTCTCCTCTTTAATAACTCTACTTCCCCACTTCCACCCCTGACCTATGGATGTTGCCATTTTCCCTTAAGAACTTGATCTCTGAAGGCGGGGCGACTCCTCCCACATGCTTGAGGCATGCACCCGGGCCTGGTGCACCCTGGGGGCCTAGTGCACCCAGGAGGCCTGGCACACCCG
>NW_011888866.1:5691989-5712655 GCF_000151845.1 Pteropus vampyrus
ATTGTAAGTTATTTAAAGTGTGCATCATAATGATTCGATATTTGTATGCATTGTGAAAGGATTCCTCCCATCGAGTTAATTAACACATCTATCACCTCACTTATTTACCTTTTTCTTTTTTCTTTTCTTCTTTCCTCCCTCCCCTCCCCTCCCCTCCCTTCCTTTTCCCTTCCCTTCCCTTCCCTCCTTCCTTTTTCGTGAAAATGTTTAAGTTTACTCTCTCAGCAAATTTCATTTATACAATACAGTGTTATCAACTATAGTCACTATGCTGTACATGAGATCCTCAGACTTTATTCATCTTATAACTGAAAGTTTGTGCCGTGACCAACTTCTCCCTATTTCCTTCACACCCCCCACCACTAATTCTTTTCTTTTTAAAAAATATGTTGTATGTTGCCTCTTAGAATAATGCATCACATTCTCCTATGCATCACTGTGTTTATTTGTAGAAGTGACTTTCTTAGAATCTACTTGAAAATCTTTCATTTAACTTATGTGATTATAAACTTAAATATGTTTTCTTTTTGAAAGATGAAAAGTATAGGCTTTGACTCAGTGTAAATACTGATAAATTCAAATTTAATAGAAACTTAAATATTTGTTTTGCTTAATTAATGGGAGCAAAAATTTGGGGACATTTTGATTATGAAGAGGAACATTTTATAAGGGCTTTGTACTCAATCCTGGGAGTTTCTTTATGTGTACCATTAAAACTTTTACTTGAAATGTCTTGCGAATCTTGGACCAAAGAAACTTGAGTATTTGATATATATGGGTAACAATTGTATTTTGAACTCAAAACATAAAATTTTTAAATTTAATATAGCATGTATGAGAAAGTTATTTTGGGGGGGAATAGTTGCTAATTTAGCCATCTTTTCTTCTGAATTAGGAAGCTCTGGAGGAATATGTGAAAAAAGTAAGCTCTATTCAGATGGTAAGAAGAAGTCCTTAAACACTGGAATTATTACTGTGCAGAACTATGGGTCTCATGTACCCCCCAAAGTCTCTCACATCACTTTTGCTCATGAGGTTGGACATAACTTTGGATCTCCAGTAAGTATTGCTTAATTATTAGGCTTTAAAAAAATTAACCTTCCTTTTGAGTGATTTTTTGTTTGTTTATAATGAAAACAAATTCATATGAATGTTTAGTTTTTATGTCAGAACAATGATGTACTTGACCATATTGAAAGAGAGGAAAATAGAATATTTGTGATTAAAATAAGAAAAGTAAGCATAACTATGCCAGAATTCTATGAAGGCAAGGAATTTTGTCTGTTCCATTTACTTCTATATTGCCTGGCCCTAGAAGAGAGCCAGGTACATGATTCGTTAAAATATTTGTTGAATGAGAATCACTTTTCATTGTTTAAAGCATATGCTGAAATGTTAGCAAATTGTGGAGTGGTTTTTTTGCTTGGTTTCTGTTAAAGCGTTATTGGGGTTTAATGGATTCATCTTTCTCTACTGTGGAATGAGATTGATATTTTAAAATCTTTCAGGACAAAGACATTTTAACACACACAAAAGTGGAGAAAAATAATACAATAAACTCTCATATATGTCTAACGTCCAGAACAGGGGTCAGCAAACTTCTTCTCTGGGCCTGCTAGTAAATATTCTAGGCTTTGGGGGTAACATTTGGTCTCTGTTGCATATTTTTCTTTGTTGTTTTATAATCCTTTAAACATGGAAAATAACATTCTTAGCTTAGGCTGTATTTAAGCAAGATGTGGGCTGCAGTTTCCCGACCTCTGATTTGGATTCAATGATTATCAAGATTTTGCACATCTCCTTTCTGTATTGATTCCTTTTTCTTTGTGAGGTATTAGAAGCAAATTCATTCATCCTTACATATTTTACTATGTATGTCAAAAAAAAAATAGACATTTTCTTAAATAACCACATTGTAGTTATGATACCTAACAAAATTAACAATTCTTTGGTGTCATTTAATAGCCAGTCCATTATATTGATTTTCAAGTGACCTAAAGATTAATACACACAGAAATGCGAAATACTGAAAGATACTCTTTGTAATTTTAGTAGGTTTTATTAAAATAACAAGTTTGGGAAAATTTCATTTGAAAACAATACGTAAATTCATTTTTCTTGTATCACTTGTAAAAATGGAAATTTTTATGAGTTTAGAAAAATATATACTAATAGTTTAAAATTCTCAAATGTGCTTCTCTAATTAGCCCCCAGTTTGTAAAATATGAGTGCCATCCCATTAATCAGAAATTGATAGATTATTATCAGTACTCTTATTTAGAGAAAGTATGTAAAATGTTTTTAATCTCTCTACCTCTTGACCACTTTTGGGATCTGTTCTTAAAAGAGTAATGGAAATTTTAGAGATGAGCAGAGGACTGTGGTTCATGGTTAATTTGTATTTTTGATGGCAGTGAAATGTCCTCTCTTCTCTCCCTGTTCCCTTAGTTCCAGCCCTTACCATGCGAATTATAGTACCCTTCTAACTATTCTTCTGTCCTTTAGTCCAGGGCCTCTCAAATCTTAATGTGCATATAAATTACTAAGGAATTTAAAATACAGATTTCGGTTTAGTGAGTCTTTGGTGAGGACGAGTTTCCATATTTCTAAGAAACTCCCAGGTATTGCTGTTGCTGCTGGTCTGTGGACTACACAGTAGGGAGTAGGGAATCTAGTCTATTCCATTTTCACTTACTGTCTAATCTGTTTGGTACCCATTTGCCAGACAAGTGTTTTTAGTACAGTAATGTTAGATTACTTACTGTTTAATGGATAAATTGGTTCATATTCTTTGTCTCCCTCGCTATCTTTTCCTATCATACCAGACTACTTTTAATGATTCTTCTGTGCTTAATCACAACCCATTCCTTTGTGCTTGTTGTTCACACTACCATTCATATACAAAGTAGATACCTAGTAAATATTTATTAAATAGTTTAATAGTTAGATCGGCTAGAATCATAAACTACTGAGCTTGTCCTTGACATCTTTACCTGAAGCCTGTCTTTATCTCTCCTACTATATATATATAAAATGTCAATGGTAACGTTCTCTCTCTGAGTGGTTCATATTATCCCTTACATTTATATATCCCATCCCAAATATTTATTGCTTTTTTGGGGAAGTTATAACTATAAATTAGACAAATTTCTCTCTCAGTATGAAAATTCTAATATGTGCCCATTCTTACTAGATCATTCTTGATCTAGATTTGGTTCTGACCATGCTGATCATGTCACTTCTGTTTACAGCTTACTTGTAATACTGCTAATGCATGATACTGCTAATACAATTTCTTTATCTTAGCATTTAGAGTTTTCCATAATTTGGATCCATGTATATTTCCAATGTTATCTCTCCTCTCCTGTCAAATTAAGTAATTTTATAGTCCTTTAAAACTTTCTGTCAGGAAGCCATTTCCTTCCCATTTCTGCCAATTGAAATCTTGATCCATGCTGTTATGTAATGTAAATTGATATGGCCCTTTTGTCAGGTAGTTTGGCAATGTGTATCAAGATGCTTAAAATGACTGACTTTTTAATTCAGTAACTCTACATCTGGGAATCCAGCTAAAATATATATGTAGACTCTATCAAAGATTTGTGTGCATTTCAACAATAAAAATTAAAAAGGTTATCCATTGCCATTTTATTTATAATAGCAAAAAATTTTAAACAGCCTAAGTGGTCCCACACTAGGAAAGTATCATGGAATGCTCTGCAGTCATTTAAAAATCAAGTTTTTCAGTGCTCATTCTATACAGTTAAACTGAAAGAAACCATTTATAAAACTGTACACATGGTATATTCCAAATTTTGTTTTAAACTATGATACGACTAGATGCAAGTCAGATAGGACATGAGCCAAAATGTTAATAGTAATTATTGTGGTTGGTGGAATATGATTGAATGTTTCTTTATCCATTTTTTATTTTCCAAATTTTCTAGAATATAAATTAAACAAAATAAAACTAAAAAGCTTTTCTGTTTTTTTAAACTAAGATTATAGTTTCTTTGTGAAACCAGTCTCTTTATTTGAACTCTCATTGCACTTTTGGGGACTAGAGTCAAGATGCCCTTTATATTCTATTTTATATTTTGTTTATTTGTATGCTTGTTTATTCCCTTTTTTGAGGATGACAAATAGCTGGCATACTTGTTTATAATCTGTTCCTCCTTCCATGACTATTAATGATCCATTACAATATCCTCTGGGATAGTAAAATAATTAGTGATTAGTGATATCTGTAATGGATTCATGGGGCAGGAAGTCATACTTAGGCAGGGATATCAAAATTTGCTATCTCTTTTGAATAGGATGTAAGCCCTTTCATGGATAGGGACAGTACTTAACTCATCTTTATATTTTCATACTATATTTCAGTTCCTCCTTGTATAATATTGGACACACACTCCTTTATTGAATTGAAAGATGGTAAGATATTCTGTGATGATATCAAGAGTTATACAGTATTGGGATTTTTTTCTATCTCTTTCTAAAATTTAAATGCTGAGAATAATTCTAGTGCCATACATATCAGAAACCAAATTGAATTCCATAGAATGAAAACATGAAGCAAGATAATATTGGTGAATAGTAAAGATGTGTTAAATGTTGAATGTATGTTCAGGAGAAAGGCAAGAGGTATCAGGAAGAATAGAGGTAATAGTAGAGAATATATTTTTAATAGTCGTGTCAGATTAGGGAGTAGAAAATGAAAGTGACTTAGATGGGCTCTGAGAAGAAACAGAATGCCTTTTGGTATTTTCTTTCTGAAGGATAAGATTGTCTGGTATTCAAAGCAGCAGTTAAATAGAACTGTTACTCTAGGACCCATTGTTTTTCACCCTTTCTGACGTGTTCTGAATTGTTGTTTGAGGAGCATTGAGCTTCCTTTGTTTTGTTTTTAAATGCATATACCACAGGGGGTAGGGAGACTTGCTATGATCTGGTAGTGTTCTCTTTCCTGATTTCAGTGCTAGTCACATATGTTTATTGACTTTGAGAAAATTCATGGAGCTGTGATTTGGTACTTTTCTGTGTGTATCTTATACTTCAGCAGTATTTACCAACATAGATAGATAGATAGATAGATAGATATAGATTTCTATATCTATATCTGTGATATCTATATCTATCTATCTATCTATCTATATCTATATCTATCTATATCGATATCTATCTATCTATATCGATATCTATCTATATATATTGATATAGATAGATATCGATATAGATATATATATCTTCAGTTTTATTCTGCAAAGCAGTATTTTGATTTTACCTCTTGGCTTTTCTTCATTTTCATTTAAAAATTGATCATTGTGTTTCTGTCCCTACTCAGCATTACTTCTCTTTCTTATGTAATAGTTAATAAGTCATCTCTCTTAGATGCCGATCCTGTATGTACTTAGCCCCATACCATTCTCTTTTGTTTCTTGTCGTTTTCCACCTCTGTCTTCTCAGAACTTCCATAACATGTAATTTAGCATGTATTTTAAAGAATATTTAGTAGTTTTTAAGTAGTTTATGTTTCCGTTACTAGTTTTAAAAGTAAGTGAACTTATTTTTAAGAGACTTTTATGGTAGTTTGTCCTCCATTCTACCCGCTAATTACAAAGCTATAAGTTTTGCTTAGAACTTCACTGATTTTTCCTTCCCTTCTAAGACAGTGACCCTTAAAAGAGTAATTGTTTTCCTTCTTAGTCTAAAACAATTATAAGGTCTTTTCTAAAGGAGTGTCTACAAGCTTCCATTGTTCTTCTGATGAGAAAATTATATTTAATCAGATGACCTGAAAACCTTATTTTACTTCCTGTTTATGTAACTCTATATTCTGTTTGACAGCATGATTCTGGAACAGAGTGCACTCCAGGAGAATCTAAGAATTTAGGACAAAAAGAAAATGGCAATTACATCATGTATGCAAGAGCAACATCTGGGGACAAACTTAACAACAATAAATTCTCACTCTGTAGTATAAGAAATATAAGCCAAGTTCTTGAGAAGAAGAGAAACAACTGCTTTGTTGGTATGTATATTTTCCCAACATTTTATTATGAATATTTTCAAACTTGAAAGAATTATGTAATGAACACTTATGTACCCACCACTTACATTTTATGATTAACACTTTGCTATATTTGCTTTATCACCTATTTATCAGTCTATCCATCCCTCAGTCCATATTTTTGGTTGCAGTTTGAAGTGGATTACATCAGTATACTTCACCCCTAAATACTTCAGCCTACATATCATTAGAGTTCAGTGTTGTTTGTGTAAATCTTAAGTCCACTGTTTGAATGAGCTTTGATAAATACATTTACCTGTATAACCTATCAAGATATAGAATATTTCTATCATCCCAGAAAGTTCTTTCATTTCCCTGCCCAAACAATCTCTACTCCTGGCACACGCACAGACAGGCAACCACTATTCTGATTTATTTCACCATAGATAAATTTTGCTCATTTTACTTCATATACATGGACTCATATGGTTTGTTCCCTTTTATGGAAGGCTGCTTTCACTCAGCATAATCTTTTGAGATTTTCAATTAATATTTTGTTCCATATTTTGTTCCATTGCTGAGTAGTATTGCATTGCATGACTATATCAGTTTGCTTGGTCATCCATTCTCCTACTGATGAATGCCTAAGCTTTTCAGGTCTGAACTAATATGAATAAAGCTGGTATAAAATTCTTTTTTTTCTTATTGTGGTAAAATATATATAATGTAAAATTTGTATATAAACTAATTTTAAGTGTACGATTCCACGGCATTAAGTACATTCACAGTTTTGTGCAACCATCACCACTATCCATTTCCAGACCATTTTTTATCACTCCAAATAGAAATTCTATAACCATTAAGCAATAACTTTTCTTCCTTTCTCTCCCCAGATCCTGATAACCTCTAATCTATTTTCTGTCTCTATGAATTTGCCTATAATAGGTACCTCATATAATTAGGATCATAAAATATTTGTCCTTGTGTGACGTTGGCTTATTTCACTTAGCATAATATTTTCCATATTCATCCAAGTTGTGGCATGTATCAGATTGTCATACTTTTTTATGGCTGAATAATATTCCATTGTATGGATATAACACATTTTGTTTATCCATTCATCTGTTATGCCACTCTTGTGGCATTTAATGTTCTAACTATTCTACTTTGTATTATGATATTTTGGGTTCTTCTTCTATTTCATGAGATTCTAAGTTACTTGAGGGTAAAAATCGAGTCTGCTCACCTTACTCAAAGATGGGTGTAAACATATGATAGCAAAGGAGAAAGAATTGAGGAAGAGGTCCAGATAAGCATGGCCTTTTGTTTTATTTTTAGCTGGATTTTAAAAATAATTAAGGTATAATTGACATAACATTATGGTCTATTGTTTTTAACTGTAATTTTTTGTAGAGGTAGTTTAGATTTACATATAGATTTACATGCAGTTATAAGAAATAATAGTTTCCATGCACCCTTCACTCAATGGTAACATCTTGCAAAACTATATAGTAGAATATCACAACCAGGATATTGACATTGATGCAATCCACAGATCTTATTCAGATTACTCCAATTTTTCTTGTTCTTATTTCTCTCTGTGTGTGTTTAGTTCTATACAGTTTTATCACATATGTAGATTTATGTCTCCATCACCACAGTCAAGATACAGAACAGTTTTATCACCACAAGGAACCCTCAGTGTTGCCCTTTTATAACCAAACCCACCTTCTTCCTGCTGTACTCTCACCTTCCCTAGTAAACCATTCTCCCTTTCTAAAATTTTGTTACTTTAGAAATGTTATGTAATTGGAATCATACAATATATGTAATCTTTTGGGATTGGCTTTTTTCACTCAGCATAATTCCTTGGAAGTTCATTCAAATTGTTGCTTGTATCAATAGTTGTTCCTTTTTATTGCTGAGTAATATTCCATGGTATGTATGTACCACAGTTTATTTAACCATTCACCTATTAAAGGACATCTGGGCTATTTTCCATTTTTGGCTATTATGAATAAAGCAGTTAGAAAAATTGATGTCTAGGGTTTTTCCGTTTTTTTTTTTTTTTTTTTTTATGTGAACCTAAGTTTTACTTCAATGTGATAAATGCCCTCAAATTTAATTGATGGATCATATAGTAATTATTTATTTTTATTTAAGTGAAACTGCCAAACTGTTTTCTAGAGTGGTTGTACTATTTTACATTCCCACCAACATTGTATAAGTGATCTGATTTCTCTGAATTCTTGCTAGCTTTTGGTATTTTTGATATTTTTTATTTTATCTATTCTGATAGGTATATTGTAATATCTCATTGTGGTTTTAATTTATATTTTTCTGATGACTAATGATGTTGAACATCTTTTCATGTGCTTATTTGGTGAGGTGTCCATGTTTTTTGGCCATTTCTAACTGGATTTTTTTTTTCTGTTGAGTACTGAGAGTTCTTTATATAGTCCACATATTAGTCATTTGTCAGGTACTGGTCTGCAAATATTTTCTCCCAGTTTGCAGTTTGTCTTTTTATCCTCTTCCCAGAGTCCTTTCCAGAAGCTGAATTTTAATGAGTCCAAATGATCAATCTTACTTTTATTGATTGGCTTTCTCTTTAATGCCACATTTTTTTTTTTCTTTTTAAAGGGTAGATTAAAATTACATTGATGTCATTTTTGTTATTATTATTAGTGGTAGTTTTTTTAGAGCTTATTGTGGAAGTGCTACATATATTCTTCATTTGTATACTGGGTTTTCACAACTTTCTGGTTGAAGTTGACTTTAAAAAGTGAGTATATTATGGGAAGGAAATTTAGTTCTAAAATTATAATGAAATATTTACCTATTATAATTTTTGCATTTAAACAGGACCTTTTCTATGTGTTTGAGCTGTTAGCAATTAGCTGATTTAAAGTAATATTTCTATGAGATGTAAATTAATTTGTAGTAAATATTGCATCAAAGGTTTTCTGATGTTATCATTTTCCTTTTCTCTTTAATTACATCACATAGATTATAAAATGATTATTGCTAGACTTAAAAAAATCATTATTATTTTCTATGTGTATGTGTATGCATCTAGTTTTAGGGAACAAAAGAAATCGTATAAAATGAAAGAAGGATGGAGCTTCATTTGCTTCTAAAGTTTCCTTTAATATTTGATGTAGTTAAAGATAAGAAAGAACTTTCTAAATATAAAGCTAGTGATTTAGGTATCCCTTGTGTTGAGTTCCTGTGTTTGAGATGTGTTCCCTTCCACTTATTCACTTCTCAATTTGAAGCCTGTACTAAACTGTTTTCCACTTTGATTTAGTGTAGAAAGAAAAGAGCATGAGAATTTAGACCTAGGAGACCTGTGTTTTGCCTATACTGTGGCATATGGTTTCCAGCAAGTCACAAACTCTCTGTAAATTAGTTTTCTTTTCTATAAAATGAAGATATTTGGTTCTTATCATTTCCCTGCAGATGCTGAAGTTCTGTGATTTTATGATCTTACTAAGAGTAGTGTTCCTGTTCTAATTTTAAACCCCATTGATGAAATTGAAGAACTTAAAAGAGAGCCTAAATTTTTTTCTTAAATTTTTTATTTTTCAGTCTAACCTTAGTGAACCAAGATTTGACTCAACACTGATAGACTCTGTAAGAATACAAAAAAAATGTAAATAATACATGGTTCTCTTAAGGAGCTTGGTCTAGCTGAGGAGCAAAACTAATGTACATTAAAAAAAAATTACTTATTGACCAGGATACAATCAGCCAAATAGAATGTGGGAAATTCCAAAGGACAAAAATGATCTGATTTCTTTAACAAATAAATTGTATAAAAATAAGAGAGGAGGCAATCTGTTATATATTAAAAGAACTTAAGACACCTGTCAACCAAAAGCAGCCATGGAGAGAGGGTTTTGGGGAACATTTTGTGGAACTTGGGTCAAATAAACCCATTGTAAAAAGGCAGTTGAGATAAAACTGAACATGGATTGGCTATTAGATGCTATTAATCATATGGTTGATTTTGTTAGATGTAATAATAGTTACATTTAAAAAAGAAGAGACATTATCTCTTAGATTTATCCTGGATTATTTACAAGAACAAATGAATATGTTAGGTGGAGTTGTTTACAGTATATTGTTGATAGTTGTTAAAGCTAAGTGATTGGTACATGGTAGTTCATTGTACTTACTCTTTTACTACTCCTTGTACATTTGAAATTTTTCATCTAAAAAAAGGTTTAATTTTTTTCTGATTGATGAAGCATTTAGTTTGTGTTTGTGTAATATAAACAGTGCAGTCATTGTTCAGTAAAGCTCAGAGTGGCATGACCTAAATAGAATGTTACTACTTCTAGAAGGGACCTTAGAAGGACCATCAGGGCAAATTGCCTCACTATACAGATGAAGATACTGAGACCCAGCACAAGGGAAGCAAATTGCCCAGGCCATATTGCTAGTTAGTGGCTTGATTGAGCTTTAGGATTAGGTCTCTTAATTTCCAGATTCCTACTTTGTTCTGCTTTCTTATTTATCAAAGTTTTCCTATCTCCCTTTGTTATGAGGCTCTAAAAAGTTTGTGAATTTTAAATCAAATTAATATGTGCATACAGTGTTTACTTTGTCTTATTTATTTTCCTCAGAATCTGGCCAACCTATTTGTGGAAATGGAATGGTAGAGCAAGGTGAAGAATGTGATTGTGGCTATAGTGACCAGTGTAAAGATGAGTGCTGCTATGATGCGAATCAGCCAGAGGGGAAAAAATGCAAGCTGAAACCCGGAAAACAGTGCAGGTACCTGCTAATTCCAGTCATGTTAATGTTTCTATTATGTCACCTGAAGGCAGTTATGATAAATTTAAAACAGATTAAGAGATGCATATGATTTTGAAACTTTGTCTTTATTTGTTATTTTGCTTTATTTGCTTTATTTTTATCCAGAAGATATTTTTATTTCTACTCCATAGCATTGGTTAGTGCACTATTGTTGGCAGGTTGAACCACTTGTAATTTGAGTGGTGGGTGTTAAAAAAGGACATGTAAAAGATGCTCAATAAAATACATATTATTTAGCTCTTAACTTTAAAGATGTGACTATGGTTTATATTTTTAGAATCTTAATTTTAAATATTCAGGTAATAAGCATTCCATACACTCCTGTAACTTAGTGTCATATAATTGTTTTACTTGTCAAATTACTTCAGTAGTATAGTGATAGAATATTGTTTATGCAGTACTTTTTAAGTGGCTGGTCTGTGTATCCTAGTTTGATTTTAGCATATAAATGTAAGAAAAATTGACTAAAGTATGATGTAACTATGAAAAACACTGATAACTTGCTTAATACTAAATATATTTTCTATTATAGTCTTTCATTAAAGGCAAATAGAATAAGGATGCCTTGCTTATTAAAACAAGACAATGACTTTTCTGCGCTTATTAGAATGTTGAAACTTAATAGCCTCTTATTCAAATATTTGAAATTGTATACCAGTAACGTCCTTACCATTTAAAAGATGAGGTTTATGATTTAAAAATTAAGACCATATCTATGTATATAGGAAATATCCTAGTGATTTTCTTTAATCATTTAATGTTTCTTCTAGTCCAAGTCAAGGTCCCTGTTGTACAGCACAGTGTGCATTCAAGTCAAAAACTGAAAAGTGTCGGGATGATTCAGACTGTGCAAAGGAAGGAATATGTAATGGCATTACAGCTCTCTGCCCAGCATCTGACCCTAAACCAAATTTTACAGACTGTAATAGACATACACAAGTGTGCATTAATGGAGTAAGCATTTGATTTATATGTTTTTTTTTCTTATCCTTTCCCCTTTTTCACCCATTCTCCCAACCCCCCTTCCATCTGGCAACCATCAAAATGTTCTCTGTGTCCATAAGTTTGTTTCTGTTTTATTTGTTCATTTATTTTGCTTTTTAGATTGCACATATAAGTGAAATCATATGGCATTTGTCTCTCTGACTTATTTCACGTAGCATAATACCCCCTAGTTTCATCCATATTGTTGCAGATGGCAAGATTTCATTCTTTATGGCTGAGTAACATTCCATTGTGTGTTTTACCACTTCTTCTTTATCTATTCATCTGTTGAGGGACACTTAGATTGCTTCCATATCTTGCTATGGTAAATAATGCTGCAATGCATATATGGATGCATATGTCTTTTCAAATTACTGTTTTGTGTTTCTTTGGATAAATACCCAGAAGTAGAATTGCTGGGTCCTTTGTTGTCTCTTGTTATAGTCTTTCTTTTTTAAAGTCTATTTTGTCTGGTATAAGTACTGCTAACCCAGCTGTTTTTCTTTTTCCATTTCCATTTTCATGAATATCCTTTTCCATCCCTTTAGTTTCAGTCTATGTGCGTCTTTTTTGTTTTTTAGTATATAGTTTTTAATTTAGTTTTGTAAAACCTGCTTTTTCAAACTAATTGTTGACACTTAAAGCTGCATAGTTAAAGTAATCTCAGTTAGTGCACTGTGGTTGGCAGATTGAACTACCATATAATATTCCTAACTATTTTCCCACAAAGACATGAAAGTATTATATGGTTGGTGGTATTCAATTAGTTGCCTACTTGCCTTTCGGCTTTCCACTGCATGTGTTTGATATTCTTTAGAGAAAAATAGTTACATAACTGATCATGTGACTTTGTACTGCTTTTAAGTTTTATAAATGAGTATCTTTTTTAATAGCCTAAATAAAAAATTTTTTGCTAACCTAAATAAAAGAATGTGAAGCTTTTAAAGCTTTCTTAGCTAAATAATCATTTTCCTCTATAGTTCTTCTTGTAAAAGAACTAACATAAAGTTAATGTTCATCTACTCTCTGTTTCTGTTTTTGCTTTAAGATTTTTTTAAAGTTGCCATTTCTTTAAAAGATTTACTATCTTATTTGCACTTACTCTTTTTCAAATGTATTTATTTGATGCATTGCTGATACTAATCTATACTTTTTCCAACTTGTATTTCTACTTAATTATTTTAGCATTGAAGGCTTTTATCTGTCTATTACTGTGAACAATAGGTTTGACTATATATAGATTAAATAATTGGTCTTTTTTTTTTTCAGCAATGTGCAGGTTCTATCTGTGAAAAATATGGCTTGGAGGAGTGTACTTGTGCCAGTTCTGATGGCAAAGATGATAAGGAATTATGCCATGTCTGCTGTATGAAGAAGAGTAAGGCTTTTAAAATATAAGAATATAAAATCTGTTTCAAAAACCTTACTTTCTCTTAAATTTTGAGTGTTAAACTTTGATACACTGTTTGGACAGATAATTTCCAGCTAAACTGATCCCCTTGAGAAAAATTTTAAATGTAGCATAGCATTGTGTTTCTAGTATTATGGTCCCTACAGTGTTTTTAAAATGATAAACTAGACAAAAACCTGCCAGCTATATGGCAGTAATGAATATAAACACTGTTGAAAGGTTTTAAAGCCATTGTGGGCTCTAAGTCAAGAGTTGCTGGTTGTTTATATCATAACATTTAAGGTGAATTACCAATGGTGTTATCTAGCTTAACTAATGAAAGTCTATATAATATGTTATGATAATGATTTTAGGCAGTTTCTTCCTTTCCTCCCTTTCTCCCCAACCAGCCTGCTAGGTAATCAGATTTTCAACTTATATTTGGCACTTCTTTTCCAGTGGACCTATCAACTTGTGCCAGTACAGGGTCTGTGCAGTGGAGCAAGCAATTCATGGGTCGAACCATCACACTACAACCTGGATCCCCGTGCAATGATTTTAGAGGCTACTGTGATGTTTTCATGCGTTGCAGATTAGTAGATGCTGATGGTCCGCTAGCTAGGCTTAAAAAAGCAATTTTTAGTCCAGAGCTCTATGAAAACATAGCTGAATGGATTGTGGTAAGTATAGTCTTTATTTATATTTATAAAGAAACCATATCTTAAAATGGTTTGATCATAATTTTACTTGGCCAGAGATCATCAATGTTATGAGAAAATAAACCCCTCCTTCCTTTCCTTTACTTGTCTGAAGAATGATTTTTAAAGTTCAAATATCCCTGGGTATTATTTTCTTCTAAAGTGATCAGAATCTCCACATATGTATTGTTCATACATGGATTGATAGGTGATGGGAGTCATTCTGTTTTACTCTGCTCCCTAGTTCATGTCCTGGATGGGTTACTTCCTCCTTTGGTCCATCCAATCATGGCATTTTGATGAGAGTTTTTCCTCGAGTTGTTTTGGAAAGCCCCGCTTGCTTTTTATGCTTCTCTCTTGTCTCAATATGACATTGCCAGCTGTGAGTTCTACTTTGCTGAACAGGAGAGATGAAAGAGAAATTGGTGATTCTTCTGAAGGTTTTTTCTGATGTCTCAGCATAATTTCTGGGTCTTCATCTTGTCTATGATAGGAAATGTTGAACAGGGTAAGATCAGATATAGAGCCTTTTGCAGATTTGTTAATGATTATGGATGTTCATCCAACATAAATCCAGTGAACTGTATTATTTTTAAGCCAACATTTCTCTAAGTTATACAGATGTTAAATTACCTGAAATTTTCTTAGAAGATTGCTGAGAATGACTATCTTAAGTCATTTAAATATTCATGTGTCTAAGTGATTACATTAAAATATCAGTAGGAAACTTGCAAGTGATGCATTTGAGAAGGTGCTATACCTGAACTGAATGAGTTTGCTTTGGAAATTGACTTAGAACTCAGCTCTTCCCCTTTCTCTAAATTTTTGTTACCTCTTTTGAGTGTGTTCAGAACTGAAGATGCCTCAAAAGCACATAAAAAAAGTCGTCTGTGTGGGTTGTCACCCTTTTTGGTACTCTTGTAATAACATTCTACAATAAAAATTGCGGAATTATCTCCAGCATTAAAATACTGTTTATTACACATAGGAAGAATATATTTTGCATGTTAGAACACTGTTTTTTAGATATGTAATGACTATGTAGTGGGAGGATCATTTAAGTTGGATTTCAGAGACCTAGATTTTAAACCAAATGATTGGGCAATTGATTTAACTTAGGTCTTCTTAAAACATGATATGTTACTCATTTTTGTACTCCTGCACTTGGTGCTTAATAGGTGTTCAAAAAATATCTGTTAAGCTAAAGATGTCTTGTGACACTATGATGAAGTAGAAAGAGTACAGGCTTGGGAATTAAAGAGTACAGGCAAGAATTCTGATAATCAGTCTGGCATTTATCAGTCTATGACTTCAAGTAGCTTACCTTTCTTGGCCCTTTATTTTCCTGTTTTCAACTCAGATCCAATTTTCTTTTTTCTCATTATCTCTGTTAAGAGTAAGTTGAGACCTGATATACTTGTAAACTATAGAGGAAAATGTGTTCAGAAAAGAAATCTGATAATAGGGAACTCAGAGTTATATTCTTCTACTGAGTATATGTTGTGCCAGATATTTTGGATTTTGTAGGTAGGATATTACGTCATCTGAAAATAGTATTTTTTCACTTTTCTCCATTATCTCTAATTTTGACTCAATTTTATCTAGAATTTCAAAAGCTCATTTATTCCTATTAAAATATTTAATAGAAATGACATTTTTATTTAAAATACTTTTAAAACCATTTTTCATACATTAGATTGAGGATCTGATGAAATGCTTCTTATAATGAATTAGTAATAGGAAGCCTTTTTTTGTGCCCTGGAACTGATTAGTCAGGCATTTTAGGTTTATACAAGTTTGTCTTCAGTGTAGAATGCTTTTATTTTATATCGTTGACATGCACATGCCATTCTTTCAAATAGCATGATCCATAATGCCTGAAGGTTCTTGCTGCATTTGTGGACATTAACCAGATCACACAGTAAGATAACAAACATCTAGTTCCTTATAAGTTATTTGTCTCATTTGCATTTTGTGCAGAGTCCACTTGCATAGTAGAGTTTATTTTGCTGCATTAATACCTCATGCTTTTGTCTTTCATCATTGTCAGTAATGTATCCTTTCCGTTAGTGATATAGGTTTATTAGGATGCTCTCGCTTAAGAAACTGTGAAAAGGAAGGAGGGGAAGGGTTGGTTTCACTGACTTTTCTTTCCAGTGGTGCCTGGTGATTTTTTCTTTCTTTTCTGTTGTATGCTGTTGCATCTTTTCTTATCACGTAGGGTAGAGTAGGAAGAACAGTAGCAATTTTAATACTTCAGGGCATGAGTTACTGACTGGTAATAGTACCGTGAAAATGATGTGATAAAGACTTTCTTTTCTGGAGAAAAGTTGTTTTTGACAACAGTGTTTTGAACATATTTTTTCAAAAATATGTTTACTGTTTTGCTGAGTGCCTACTATGTATCTGGCAGTAGGTAATGCAAAAACATACTTTGACTTTATCAAGGAGTTATTGAGTTCTTGAAATGTTTGAGAGCATTCACCAGTAAATCTGTTGAGTTCCTTTATCATTATCTCCTTTTCTCAAATGGATGTTGAGGGCATTGGTTATTCTTTTTCGGTTTCCTCCTTAGTTATTAATGTGTTCAGATTTTCTACATCTTTTGTGTTAGGTTTGACATTGTAGAAAACTCTCTTTGATCTTGATTTTTTTCAAAATTATCATCGTACTTTCCTATCCCTTTTTAAGTAATTGCCTGTTATTTTGTGGCTATTAAAAATTTTAATTTGTTCAGATTTATAGGAGTTTGTCTTTTTTAATTTGACAAAATTTTTATTTTGACAATAACCAGCTTTATTTCTCATTTTTAAATTAATTTCTGCTCTCATAGTTTGCTGTAATTTTATGAACCTAAGTATTAAGTACCTGATATTCCTTATAAAAGAATTAGAGCAGTGTTTCCCAAGTGCTTCGCTGAACATTAGATCTATGGGTTTAGCAGTTAAATGAATCTGGAAAACATTGCATACTATAGTCCCCTCTTAGAGATTTGGGGAAAATTGTGGGAAATCTTGCAATAAAAAATATTTTTAACTTCATTTCCACACTTTCCTGATCCTAGAAATCTTTACTCATGTAAGGCTTATTAAACTCTAACTATCCTCAGAACTACTGCTCTTGATTAAGTGCAGTTCTCACTCCTGGTTGTACATGAGAATCACCTTTGGGCTTAGACCCATTAATTCAGAATCTCTCGGGGTGGGGCTTAAGTATCTGGATATTTTAAAAGTTCCTCAACTATTTCTGAGGAGCCACAATCGAGAACCAGCCATTCACCTAGAACAGAGAGTTGGTAAGCTATGGCTAATGAGCCAGATCTAGTCCAGTGCCTGTTATGTATGGCTCATAACCTAAGAATGGTTTGACATTTTAAGTAGTTGAAAAAAACAAAAGCTATTAAAATAGTATTCTTTTGAAAATTATATGAAATTCAGATTTCAGTGTCCAAAAATAATGATTTATTGGAATATGGCCACACCTGTTCAGTTACAAATTGTGTATGGCTGCTTTTACATTTTGAGTAGTTGCAACAGAGACTGTATAGCCCCACAAAACCTAAAATATTTATCTGGCCTTTTTAGGAAATGTTTACCCCAACCCTTGATCTAGAGTAGTGGATCTCAAAGTATATAGTCCCCTGACTAGCAGCATCAGCATCACTGGGGAACTTGATAGAAATGCAAAGTGTCAGGCCCCACTCTGGACCCACTGCATCAGTAGCTGATGGTGCATACTAAATTTGTGAAATGTTTTTTTTTTTTTCCTATCTCTGCAATTAATGGTTTTATTTTAAAAGACTCGTAACCGAAATTTTCTACTTTGTCATTCTAATATGTTGAAAATGGAAGATGAAAGATATGGATCTCTAAAGTCCATCATTGTCTAGTAGAATAGGTCACATAGATATCACTTATAAAACTTGAACAACAAAGATGCAGTGTTGACACAGGGCTTAGCATATAGTAAGGATTCAGTATACTATTGCTAGTTAACTTTGAGGCTATAATGTTTTCAGATTTCTCTCAGTGGAATTTTATCATGCTAGCACAGGCTGAGCTTAAGTAACTAAAAGATTAGTACCCAGTTGCTTTCCACTTGGCAGATTGGTGTGAAGGGTGGCACATGGGGTGTTGAAGGTTAGAAGAACATTTAATCAAAGACTAGATTATAGTATGTTCTGAAGGATAGAAAGAAGCTCTCTGCCCTTGAAGGATTGCATAATCAATATAACCATAAGGAACGGTGGGCTCCATGTGATCTTGTGACCAATAGGAAGTCTAGAGTGCATTTGCTGAGAGGGAGAATTGTTAAACACTGGAATATTCACTGAAAGGGTTATTTGGTTAACTTTTTATGATGATCTTTAAAAACAGTAGATTATTTTATGTCTGAAGAGACTTGAGTACATGTCTTGCCCCTCTCCCCTCTAGGGTTTTTTTTTGGTGGGGGGAATGATACCTGTTTTATCATTTTGTTATCCTATAGGTCTTTTTTGTTTATTTAGATTATTAAAAAAAAACTATTAAAATTAGTACACAATAAATTAGATTGGTAAATTTTGACCTTTCATTTTGTCGTTTTTATTTCTTTTTTCTACAGTGTCTTTTTTTGGCCATATAAATCACTGTATTGAACAACATCTGTTTCTTATGCAGAATTATTTTCTCCAACTTTGTTTAGTGCTTATTAACTTCAAGGCTTTTTTTTTTTTTTAAACTTTTAGACGTCTTCTCTTTATCTGTTAAGTTTCACTTAACACTCTTGTATCTATGAAAGACAAGAGCTTGGTGCATAATTTATACTCATTAAATGTTTGTTGAATAAATGATAGTTCTCCTTTCTTTCCTACTCTTAACATGTGGACAAATTGCGATCTTTTCTTTTGGTAGTCTTTCTCCTAATTTTATAGTATATGTAAAAGAGAAATCATGATTTAGCATTTAATCTACTCTCTGATAATTCTCTTTTAAAGAAAGTGTTAAAAAATTCCTTTTACTAAAGGTGGCTGTATTTACTAACACTCTCAAATACACCATTGTTTTGTTTTGTTTTGTTTTGTTTTGTTTTGTTTTGTTTTGTTTTGTTTTGTTTTGCTCTCTTCTATCTACTGCAGTATTTCCTTTCCCCAGACACTAAACTCTGAAAAGCTACTATCGCTGTCACTAAAACACCTCAAGCTTGGGCTTTTGAGATACGTAGTTACCTGGAAAAACTTGAAGGAAGACCAGGAACACTGCTAGAAGGCTCTGGGTGCCACATTTTAGTAAATATCTGTTGATCTCAACTGAGACTAGGTCCTATTGACCTTTGTTTTCTGCAAAGTTATAACTGTTATTAAATCCAGCTTTTCTTTCTCCAGTCTACTTCTCTTACTGCCATATTACTTGTGTCTCTTTTTAAGACTGTTTAGATACTGAAAAACTAGCATTAGAGGTATTAAAATCACAAATTTTTTTATGCCCTGTCTCTGTTGTAAGAGCTTTGTCATATTTGTATGTGTGGGCAATCTAGAAATAATAAATGAACTGTTAGAAGTGTTTCAAAAAGTCAGTATTTGGAATAATGACTCATCTGTAATAAATAGTTCAACAAATATTTTTTTCATGGGTTAGGTACTGAGTTTGTAGGATATAAATTCAAGGAGCTTGCAGTCAGGTTTGACACATAGAAACATGGTTTCAGTTTTGTCTGGTGTTTTCATAGAAAATAGAACCTGTTCGGGGAAGGTCCCTTTAAGGAGGTGATGCCAAAGCTAAGATCTTAAGGATGAGTAGAAGTAGAAGGAACAGGTTGATGTTTTATGAAGAAGGAATACCTGATAAAGTCACAGAAATTTGAATTTTTTAATTAAGAAAAATTCTGCTTTTTTCCTTTTGAAAAGTGTGGTTATCTGTTTTTTGTTTGTTTGTTTGTTTTTTTAATGACAAAGTAATATATTGAAAAGTATGCCTTCTTTTTCCTCTAGAGCCCAGTCCTCTTCAGATGAGTTTCTCGTATTCTTCAAAAACTATTTATACCATTACAAGAATATACATTTAAAAAAATAAGTGGAATCATATATATACACTTTGCTGTACTTTATTGTGTGGCCAAGTTTAATTTTTTCTCTCTTCCACTTAATCGTCTATCTTGGAGATCTTTGGTGGGAAGATTTTGAAGAAGGGTTTTTCATGGAGGAGTGACATAGTCAATTCCAGGTGGAAGATGGTTTTGAGCAGGGAAGATTGTAAGGAAAGAAATGTGTTAGAGAATATAATGAATATTAGGAATAGAAGTGCATCTCCCATAACAAAACTAGCCCATAAGCCTGAAAGTAGTAGGAAGACCCTTTACCCTTTGTGCCTTTGGATTGGATCACATTAGAGGTGATACTGCCTCCCCAGAGGGTATTTGGAAAAGTATAGTAGTTGTCATAGTAACTGAGAGGCTCTGCTAGCATTCGATGGATGAGGGCTAGGGATGCTAAACTTCCTTCATTGCTCAAAATGGCCCCATACCACAGTGCCAGCGTGTCTGCACTGACTATGAAGCACTGATCTGCATCCTAATAATTGGTGTGCTTGTTGAAAATGTAGTTGCTTGAGCCCTCCACCAACCAAAAAACTGAATTGGAATTTGTAGAGTTGTGGTCGGAGAATCTGTTTTAATAGGCATACCAGATTATTCTTAGAATTGAGAACCATTCCTTTACCATGCGAATGCTGATTATTTGATCAATTCTTCCCAGTGATATGACTCCTCTTTCTACAGCCAGTCA
>NW_011888866.1:5713705-5733807 GCF_000151845.1 Pteropus vampyrus
ATATTAAAAGGCCTCTGGCTACTGGGAACAGGACAGCGCTGTGCACATAGTTCTTCATGTGACAGTAAGCAGAAATAAAAGAAAAATCAACCAGCACTTGAGTTGACAGACCGAGGGCAAGCCTTACATTCTGCCTTTTGATAAATAACGTGTTTATTATTTGAGGATGAATAAAACAAAAACAATAGGAGACTATAGAAAATTTATATGACAAGTGAAAAGGAAGAACTAAAGACTCATAGGAAGAACAGTTATCTGAAAATTATTTTCTATAGAAACCAAAAGAAAATTTTAGAAGACTCTGGCAATCTCAGTAGGATACAAGAGGTGACTTCTGAAAAGTAGATTTTAAACTTGTGGTTTCCAAGCCAGATTCAGCTCTGTAAACATGTCATGTATGGTCTATATGTTGTTTTTAGAAAATTCGAATGAGTTGCCAGCATTTAAAAATAGACCTCATATAATTCAGATTTGTAGCTTCTCTTTAAAAACCAAATCTTTCAGCAGTAAGGTTGAATTGCATTATACCTTCTCTGCCTTTTCTTGAATGGTTCATTTCTGAAACCATTAAGTGAGGCCAAGCAAGTTAGGCATTCATGCCCATGTGGTAGGAGCTGTAGTGGCACAGAGCAGGGTGTTGGAGCCTGACTGGTAGGGGGAGTGTATGGAAGTGGAAGAAGACCAGTATGGGGTGTTAGTGCCCAAGCAGAGTGAGAAGGGTGCCCCATGGAGGGGCAACTGACTTGGATTGTTGGAGTATAAGTGTTATGAGGTGGGTGTCTACATAGGAGGATCAGTTCTAAAAGGAACCAGGGCTCTGTGGAGAAATGGCTGATTCCAGGACTAGGGCTGGGAAAGAACAAGGTGAACCTAGACCTTTACTTTGTGTCAGAAAATAAAGGGCTCAAAGAATGGTGAAGGCATGTCCAAAAGATACAATAATGATAGTAATAGATTATAACCCAGTGAGTAAAGTAGGAAACCATGAGGGAGTAAATAAATGAATAAATTAAAAGTTTGGTGAAAAACAGGATATTTACACAGTTCCAAATTATGCCACTACAAAATGCTCATTGACTACAAAAGAGAAGGGTATCTTATGGTAATGTTTGGCAGATAGCACCTTAATGAAATGATCAAGTTAACATCATCAGTGACAAGATCAAACTCATGTGTCACCTGATAGGATGCAATAAGAAGAACACAGCATCACTTCTGTGATATGCTTACCAAAGATGTGTGACCTGAATTTAATTGTAAGGAAACATCTGAGAAACCCAAACTGAGGGACATTCTGACACAAAATAACTGGCCTGTAATCTTCAAAAGTGTCAAGGTTATATAACCCAAGGAAAGACTGGAATTTATTCAGATTGCAGAGACTAAGGAAACATGGCAGCTAAATGCAACACATAATTATGAATCGGATGGTATTGGGACAAATGGCAAAACTTGAGTGAGATCTGAGGATTAAATGGTAGTAATCTATCAGTGCTAATATTCTGATTTTGATGATTGTGTTGTGGTTATCTAGGAAACATCCTTATGTTGTAGAAACCATATGCTAAAATGTTCAGGTGTAACAGGGCATCATGCTAGCAACTTACTTTCAGATGGTTTCAAATCTTAAAAAGTTCTTTGTATTATATTTGCAACTCATGAGTTTGAGAGTCCTTCAAAATTAAGCAAATTAACATATATATATGAAGGGACTTTATGCACATATTGAAAAAGTAGCTTCGAGGTATTTTGCCACAACATGCATTTTTATTTTAGTTTGTTATTTTAATTACATTATCACAGCTGGATTAAGAAAACATAATAGAAGTTATAGGCTGTTTGTTGTAAGACCCTAGGTCATAGAAGATCTTCTTAAATGGAAGTTTTATTGGCAATAATTAGCAATAAATACATATGTATCATAATAATTTGTGTTAAGCCAATGTGGAAGTTCCCATTGTTTTAAAAGTTGTAACTATTTTGTATGATGTTTATTAGTAGGTCCTGTCTTAAAACAAAATTTGAATATTTTGAATTGCAAAATAGAATTTGTTAAGAGCAGAAAGTAATTTTTCTATAATTAAGATTTTACTAGTAATTTTTGAAGGTTTTTTGGTTTGGCCAATTGATTTGTTTATATGATTTAAGTTAAAAGTAAAATTTTTAGTTACTTCTTAGACTGGGTAAAGTTTGTCTGCTTCTAGAATATGCATATCCTTCCATTTTTCATATTAAAAAATACTATTAACTCTTAAATAAGTGAATATATAATAGATACTATAATATATATGTATAATATAATGAAAACTAAGATATATCACATAAAAATAATTTCCTAACAGTGGTCTGGGTCTGAAATTCCAAATGAAATAGAATAACAGGAAAATGGAGCTTCAAAAAAGATAGAATTTTAGTCTTAACTTTGATGATTAGAAAAAAATATAAAGAGTATTTTTAAAATCTGTCCAGTAGGAGAATTTAAAGTAGGTAATAATACCTTCTAAGCCAATGGAGAATATAAAAGTAAACAGAACATCATCTCTAAGAGTAATAGGCCAAAAAAAAGAAATATTCAAACCAATAAGTATTTAATAACATGGGAAAATACAATGTAAACTACATGCAAAATGACCCCAGTTTTGCATGTTATCCATGTGTATGACAAATATGGTTACATAGAAAAGATTCTGAAAGGAAAATAAGATTGAGTGGTTTTCTCCAGGAAGCGAAATTATGGGTAATTTTTGTTTTCTCCTTTATACTTTTTTATAAAGAAAATAATATGTATGTTCTCATATATGATATCTATACAACTGTCAACCAGCAAATGTTCTTTCAAAATTAAAATGTAATATATTCTATTTTGTATTTTATATAATATGGAATATCCTAAAATATTTAATAGTTTTTTTCAATAGAAAAATCTGTTTATTTCTAGGTTAATTGGTGGGCAGTATTACTTATGGGAATTGCCCTGATCATGTTAATGGCTGGATTTATTAAGATATGCAGTGTTCATACTCCAAGTAGTAATCCAAAGTTGCCTCCTCCTAAACCTCTTCCAGGTAAGACAATTTGAGCAAGGTATATATTTTATATAACTAGAACTGTTCAGCAGGTAGAACTGAATTATAAATGAGTCTTTAGTAACTTATTTTATGGTACTTTCTCTTTGCGAATGGGATTACTAGATGAATTATTTAGTTGCTTTTTAAGTGTGTGGGTTTTTTGAAAATCTAATCTAGCTAATGGTGCCAATTTAATGTTAATTTATCCTGAGTGTCTAAAAATATTTAGACCTAGAAAGTTTTATTTTTGCTTGGTACCTGTTTTCTTTTTCTCCCCCTACCCAATTTAAAAATCTTCCATTTTTTTTTTTATTACAATAGTTAGGCTAGTTTTAAATTATTGGTTTTTCTATTCTAATAGCTGTGCTTCTGTTGTTTTTAATGTTTGTGCTCTTCACATATTTTCGGGCACATAATGTCATTTTCCCTAGGGACAAAGCTTTGTAGGGAAATGCAGTCTGTGGGAGAGTCTTAGGGTGGGGGCTTCAGTCACCAAATAACCATTCTTCATCTCTGAAAACAACTCCTAGGGCTTGGTCTCTACACTTTTCCTCTGAGAGACACAGCATTGGGAGGAGAGCCTCTTTAGATTAGCTTCAGGGATTTGGAGAAGAAAAGGGTAGAAAGTAACTGTCCCAGGTTATTTAGTCCCCATCTATTTCTCCCTCACCTTCCCTAAGGTATTTGTGGATTCTGTGCTGCCCTCAGAACTCCTGGGCCAGCAGCACTCTGTTCACTGTAGGTGTGGGGAGAATATTGTCTGTCCCAAAGCAGTGGCAGAGGAGAACCAGAGCTACATGACAGCAGTTCCCTCTCCTACCTCCCACAGACTTCTCAAGAAGCTTCTTGCCTCTGGCCAAATCTACTACCCTACAGAAAGCAGATTAAAACTTGGGGTTTCTTACAATTTTCTCTATTTTCCCTCAGTTGTTTCCCTGTGTTTACCTATTGCAGGGCAAGAGACGTCAGTATTCATGCGGGGTTGGTATCTTGGCGGGAACCAGAAGAGATTCGATTTTTATATCATTGCTTTTCGTAAATTTATAATGTTAGCCCCTGGAATTTATGTCAGTTTCTTAGGGCTTTCCAAGGGCCACATGACACTTTTTACATATATTACCCATTATGATCTCATTCAATGAAACAGTTCTCTTAACTTGATTTCACTTTAAGCAAATTCTACCTTTAAAAACTTAAAAAAAAAACAACAAAAACCTAGCTGCCATTTATTGAACCCTCACAAAAAGTGTTAAGCACTTTTACATGTGAATTATCATATAATCCTTACAACGGACTATATGAGTTAGTTATTATTTGTTTTATGGACAGAGCATTCAAGTTTCAGACAGGTTAACTCATTTGCTTAAAGACACTCAGTAATTTCTTCATTGTATATTCTGTCCTTAGAGTTCATATCAGCTTAATAAGTTATGGCTGTTGAGCACTTGAAATGTGTTGTAAATATAAAATACATATCAGACTTTGAAGATTTAGTATATAAAAAATAATAAAATATTTCATTAACAATTTATTATATCTCTTACATCTTGAAATGATAATATTTTGGCTATATTGGATTAAGTGAAATAAAAAATATTAAAAAATTTTTAAACTTTTTTATTACGGCTACTGAAAATTTTAAATGATATTAATGGCTCATATTATATTTCTGTTGGCTAGTACCGATCTAGAACCTTTCTTATTGAAATGGCAGCTTTGTTTTTAAAGATTAAAAAGCCCACGGTAAATGTTTTTACTATTGTTTGTGACTCACAGGCACTTTAAAGAGGAGGAGACCGCCACAGCCCATTCAGCAACCCCAGCGTCAGAGGCCCCGGGAGAGTTATCAAATGGGACACATGAGACGTTAACTGCAGCTTTTGCCTTGGTTCTTCCTAGTGCCTACAATGGGAAAACTTCACTCCAAAGAGACACCTATTAAATCATCCCCAAACTAAACCCTTACAACTAACAGAAGAAAAAAAAAATGGCAAGAGATCATGTCCTCAGACCAGGTGGAATTAATTAAATTTTAAAGCCTGAAAATTCCAATTTGGGGGTGGGGGGTGGAAAGGAACCCAGTTTTCTTATGGACAGATATTTTTAACCTAATGGCACAAAGTCTTAGGATATTATTATGTGCCCCGTGTTCCCTGTTCTTCGTTGCTGCATTTTCTTCACTTGCAGGCAAACTTGGCTCTGGATAAACTTTTATCACAAATTGAAATATATATATATTTTTTTCAACTGCCAGTCAAGGCTAGGAGGCTCAACCACCTCAGCATTGGAGACATCACTTGCCAATGTACATACCTTGTTATATGCAGACATGTATTTCTTACGTACACTGTACTTCTGTGTGCAATTGTAAACAGAAATTGCAATATGGATGTTCCTTTGTATTATAAAATTTTTCTGCTCTTAATGAAAAATTACTGTTTAATTGACATACTCAGGATAACAGAGAATGGTGGTATTCAGTGGTCCAGGATTCTGTAATGCTTTACACAGGCAGTTTTGAAATGAGAATCAATTTACCTTTTTCTTATGATGGAATTGGTTCTGATATTCATTTTGTCTTTATCAAATGGCTGCTAAGAGCACATGAGTGACTTCGCTGAAGAACACAAGTGTTGTGCAAACTGGACATATGCAGCATACTACTTCAGAGTTAGTTCTTTATGTAAGTGTCTGATTTCTGCTTACTTGTTTTAGACTTTCTAACTCAATTCCATTTTTGAATTGATAGGTAAAATTTTATTCATGCTTTGGTAGAAATTATGTCAATGAAATGATTCTTTTTATTTGTAACCTCTTATTTGTTTTTTCCATATATCTAAAGTATGCTAATTATGTTTTTGGTTTTTGTGTGATATGGAAAAGAAAAGCTGTGTCTTTATTTTATCAAAATATTTGAACATTTTTTTCAGCATATCATCACTGATCATTGTTAACCACTAAAGAGTGATTTGCTCTACTTGTAGTTAAAATTGTAGGATAGGCCTTCTGACCTTTTTTCCCCTGAAATATTTTAACAACAATGGAGTTGAAACAGCACAATGTCCCATTCCAAATTTATTTTGTAAACAGATGTAAATAATTGGCTTTTTAAAGAAAGAAAGCAAAAGCATTTAATGTATTAACAGGCTTATTGCTATGCAGGAATGGAAGGGGGCATTACAAGAAAATTTTAAGCTTGTGACATATTTATTACTTGTTTTCCAGCTACATCACTTAAATGAGATGTAAACAGCTATGATTTTCCTGGCTTCACATAGGAGGCAAATTTAGGGAAAGTTGAAAAAAAATCTGTGTTTTGGCTTCTTTTTTTCCTTTTTTTTCTTAAGAGTATAAGGTTTACACAATCATTCTCATAATGTGACGCAAGCCAGCAAGGCCAAAAATGCTAGAGAAAATAATGGGATCTCTTCCTTGTAAACTTGTACAGTATGTGGTGACTTTTTTCAGAATACAGCTTTTTGTACATGATTTAGAGACAAATTTTGTACATGAAACCCCAGATAGACTATAAATAATTCTAAACAAACAAGTAGGTAGATATGTATGTAATTGCTTTTAAATCATTTAAATGCCTTTGTTTTTGGACTGTGCAAAGGTTGGAAGTGGGTTTGCATTTCTAAAATGGTGACTTTTATTCTGCAAGAGTTCTTAGTAACTTCTTGAGTGTGGTAGACTTTGGAACATGTACATTTTTTGCTTGTAATGTTATCCTGTGGTAGGGTTTTGGCAGGTACACACTGCCCTATTTTATTTTGAGTCTAAGTTAAATGTTTTCTGAAAAGAGATACGTGCACTGAACTCTCCACGGCAAATCAAGATGTGGTAAAACAAAAGGATCAAGACAAATGAGATCTAATACTACTGTCAGTTTAATGTCCACTGTGTTTTATACAGTATCTTTTTGTTCACTTTGGAAATTTTTACTAAAAATTGCAAAAAATAAAGTATTGTGCAAAGATGTAAGGTTTTTTGAAACTTGAAATGCATTAATAAATAGACTTGATGAAATCAACTTGAAGGTTCCATACTCTTTGAACTCTGAGAACTACCAAAATTAGAAAGCTCCCACAGGCACTTTTTCCTTACAACGAAAGAGATTGTTAAGCAAAAAGACAATTATCTCTTCCCGTGCAAATACAGATATCTATTCTTAGTTAAAAGACCATGTAAAAAATTTAGATATCTCAGGTATCTACACTCAAGAACGTTTTAAAAACACTTAACTGATCTCAACTGCTTTACATTATTTCCAGTCACTATTCAATGTGTTTAAAGGTGTTTGTCTTAGTGGAAGAGCTGAATAATTTTGGAAACTGGTATTATTTACAGTAAGTCTTCCCTTAACGTGGTCTGTAGGTTTCTGTGACTTGAAACCAATTTTACCATAGGCTCAATGGTATAGACAAAAGTTAAGTTCCTACAGCATCTCATCGATGTTTTAGCGAAATGATGTTAAAACGTCATTCAAAGACCTGTGTATAAGTGTTTTGTAAAGCTTTGAATGCTAAGTACCTTATTTATTTTGAGAGTCTAGTTTAATGATGAGCGTATTTTAAAATTTTGAGCCTCGTTTTTCTGCTTTGTCAAATTCATAGCACATAAGGTGAGAAGTGACATTTCAAGTTTTATCTAGAAAAAGAATTATAAGCCCAGAAGGGCACCCTGCACAAAATAATCAGCCCCAAATTTTTTAAAAATTGAGGCCAGCTATAAGTAAATAGTATTTGTTAAATGAGTAAATATACCATACTTTAATTTAAAAACATAAAAATATATATTGTTTAATTTTGTTCATGAAATTCATGAAACCATCAATAATTCAGATGATCACAAATTTGTTATTCTTACAATTGAATTCTTAAATTTTGTTTAGAAGTTTTTTCAGTTTTCTAAATTCAGTCAACAACTCACAAACAAAATCAGCAGTAAAATAAATTATCACAGTTTCTGGACTTAGTGATCCTCAGTGTCAGGCAATATCATATAGTTTGAAGAAGGACTTCTTTAAGGGAAAGACAGCTTCATCTGACAGTCTTGTTTTCTGAGGTATCTTCACCACTTTGTGCTTTGTGTACTTCATTTTTGTCATATTCACAGATTAGTAAAAATGGAAGATTTCTTCAAATTGAGCAAACTACTCTTAAGTCCTTATATCTTTTCCTATGGTCTGTACATTCTAATACCTAATGATTATTATTTCTCCAAAGGTGAGATTAGTGTCCTTGGCAGCTGTGCAATTGTGGGTCCTTGTGCTTGAGAAGACTTTTAATTTCTTGTTCGGTATTTCTAATTGAAAGTTTAAGAGGGTCAGTGTCTTAAATGCATTACAAAACCAGACAGCCCATCTTGAGGGGTATAAGAGGACATGTTCATTATGTGGATTTAAAGGGTCAAGCTCTCCCAAAACTAGAGACCAAGTTGGGTATAATTTTAAAGCAGCTGTCAGGGATAATTCATCTTTAGAAAAGTCACTAAATGTGCAAGAAATTATAGTTTCCAGAAAAGTATTTTTGACTTCTAAGTAACTAAACATGATCAACTTGCCCCAACTAAACAGAACTGAACTTCAGTTTCAGCATTTCTGGTTTTATGTTCTTGATTAAAAACAACTTCCATTTGAATCTATTTTTCCATTTATTACTTGTTTAATTTTGCCTTTATTGTTTCTGTAGCCAGCCTTTATATTGTTAGGCTACAAGTGAGCCCTTGTGTTTATATTGCTCTGTTGTTTGTGCGTCTTAGATATATACATGTATGCATTATTTTTTAGTAGAAATTTATATATTTTATAATTGATAGGCTCTTCAGAGTGTCTGTTTTCTCCTATAAAAAGCAATGGCATGATAGGTAAAAATGGAGGGTCAAGCAAAATATTTATTAGTCTGTGCTCTTTCCTAAAATTTCCACTAACATTGATTGGGGAAAGAGAAGAGCATAATCCAACAAGGACTAGGAATATTAGCAGATAACAAGAACAAAATGGTGGAGACTGGAAAGCAAAGAGAAGAGTCGTGTCTGACTTGGCAGACAGACCCAGGGAAGCCAAATGCTACACCAGCAGTGGAAACCCGAGAACAACCCAGTTTGCACTGTTAAGATTTTGCAATAAAGAATAAAGCCTTCACGACTTTATTCTTTGTGTGTGGCTAAAGGCATAATTTACTTTTGTAACTTTTGTAACCCATCTTTTTTATTTAACAGTACACTGATATTGTACCTACATCATTTTAATGACTGTAAATATTTCATTCTATGGATGTATTGTACATTTTAATAATTAATCTGTTCCCTATTGTTTGGACATTTAGATTTTCAGGTTGTTCATTATTTTAAATAATTCTACAAGGAAAATCCTAAGTAAGCCTAATAAAATAATAAAATAAATTTCTAAAGGTGGCATGGTTGGGTTAAAGGTTTTTTTTTAAAGGTCATTGATAAAAATTGTGATGTTGTTCTTCTAGATAGATGTACCAAATTTACTCTTCCCATTAATATATAAGAATACTTCCACCACTAGCATATTATAGAAATTTTTTCTTTTAAATCTGAGAGCCTGTGCTTAAAAATTCACACGTATGCAGCCACATGAATTTATTAGAAACAATAGTAAAAGACCGCTTAATTGATTTGATTAGCTTTGGACATAATTCAAATGAAAGTCAGATATACTGCCCTGATTGTGGTCTCTAAATGCCATTTTCTTCAAAGAAACCAGACTTCCTTGGATAAATGGCTAATTCCAGGTCTAGGAAAATAAATGTACAAGAAGAGCCCAGAAAACACTGTCATACTAGAAAGCAAGGAAGCTATTACAGGTCTGTCAAAAAAGCTTCAGGAGGAGCCCTGAGGAAGTTTCCACTGGCAAAAGCTGAGATAATTTTAACATCAGTAAGGATAATATCTGCAAGAAATTGAAGCTCATATTATGTTTTACTTCATGAGTTAGTAAGATGGTTTACGAAATTGTAGTTACTTTTGGAATATGCTCTTAAGTAGTCCAGCTGATAAAGTGGAATGATAAACTGTCACCATTTCACCCTCTGATGATTAATGGATCCAGGCTCAGTTACTGCTAACTTCGCAAAGAGATAGCAGTCAAATATTTTGTGCCTCCTGATGGAAATACGCATACCTCTTAAGAAGCATTCCTGCCAAAAGTCTCATCCTGATCAAGCCCCTGCATCTAACTCCTCTTTACTAGAAATGCAGGAAACAAAGAAACCTGTTAAATGATACCAGGAGAGATTCAATCAACAAAATCCGGACTGCAGAACTGCAGGACAAATGACCTTCTTTCTTCAACAACTGAATTGCAAGGAAAAAAGAAAAGGATTAAAAGACTTAGATATATCTACCAATACAATTTATGGACTTTATTTGCATCCTGATTTGAACAAACAATAAAAAATGAGACCATTCAGGAAATAGGAAAACTAACTGGATATTTGATGATTTTAAGGATTTTTACAATTATATTTAGGTGCAATTTTTATGTGTTTACATTTTTAAAAGGATCCCTTTCAGAGATGTAAATTGAAATACTTAAGAATGAAATGATAAAAGATTTGGGATTTGCCTAAAAAAGGAGTTGGTGTTGGGTAGTGTGTGGGAACATAGTTGCAACAAGATTGACCATAATTTGATAATTGTTGAAGATGGGTACTTGGAGAGACATTATACTGTTTCCTCTCTGTGTTTATAGTAGAAATTTTCTGTAAAGGTTTTTTTTTTAAAATGTGAATCGAATTCACATAGAAACATTTATTTTTGTTTTAGCAATAATTTATGATAATGGCCTATGTTCATAATGATTTTTAATAATGATTTTTTTTAGTGGAATTAAACTTTAGCTAGTCAAGCTAACATAATTGTATTCTGCTCTAGTTATAATGAATGATTAATTGATTTCAGCTGCTAGGGTGAATGCTTGAGGCTATCAGTCTTTCAGCAGCCTTAGCAAGCAGGCCTTTAGATTCCTCCTTGCTTTCTAGTTTTTGTGGGGTTTGCTATCTGTTTAAGGGAAATGTTTATTTTCTGTTAAAACATGTCAGAGAGTATGATCAGGTTATCCACATTTAACCTGTGTGTCCCATGTTAGAATAGATGTTAAGTAGCTCAGTACAGTAAACTAGATTCTATTCTTATTAAAATGATAATGATCTCGAGGTGGAAATGAACTTGAAAAAGATATCCTGAAATTGTATGTTCTCAGTGTAGAAAAAATTAGAATAATTTGATGTAACATAGGTTGTCTTATATAAAAAGCGCTTCCATTGCATGAGTTTTAGAAAAACATTCTAGAAAAGTGAAGGCTATTTGGTAATATCGAACAAATTAAGCAATTTATTCATCATTCTAACTGTATATATTCTTTTTTCTTCTGCCTTTTGGGCATGAGAATTAGCCTTTATATTTCTAAACAAAAAAGATCAGTTTTTATAAATTAAGATGTCGATATGTCAAGATTAATTTTTCATTATTTAGTTTTGTGATTGTAGTTAGTTTTAGCTAGTTTTCATAAGTCCCTATTAGTGGTACCTCTGATTAAGTGATTTGTCTTGTTATCCATTTTTTCCCCTTCTCTCTTGAAATCATATCACAGGATGTTTGGAATTCTTTGGCTTCTATGGTATGCATATGCTTATTTATTCACGTGGACTTGTCACTCAGCTATTCATTGGACAGATATTTCTCAAGCACTTGGTTGTGCCAGCACCTCTGCTAGATAGTAGGGATACAATAGTGAACTGAACAATGTCTCCGCCATCGTGAAGCTTATGGTCTGGTATGTGACACATATTAGATAATCATGTGAATACATGTTCAGTTCCAACCATGATAAGTGCTATGATGGGGAGGCCTTTGGTGATCCATGCAGATCATGCAGGGATGGGACTGAGGAAGTGGGCCCTAGTCAGGAAGGTCAAGGAATGCTTCCCCAAGAAAGTGATGCTTGAGCCAAAACCTGAAGGGTAAGAGGGGGTTAAATAGATCACTTAGGGTTTTTAATAATTTTTAACGGTTATATTTGCTTCTGGTTTTATTATATGTAAATCTGGCCATTCAGATTCCTTTTATGTATTTATAAAAAATGATTTCATTTTTGCTGAGCATTGTGCTCATTTCCTGAAGGACTGGCTTCTACTTTGCCACATGTTATACTTACTTACTGTTCTTAAAGATATTGGCCCAACAGTTGGGAGTTGTGATAGGCTCTTGGCTTTTCTGACCTTCACTGCTGTATCATGACAACCATATACTCGGGATCAGAACATCTAACCTCCTACCATGCTGAGTGAGGTGTCCCTCTAATCTACTGCTCTCTAGCATTCTATACATCTTTCTGTCATAGCACATACTACATTGCAATGTAAGCTTGCCTCATCTAAGCCAAGCTCTTGAAAGAATTGTCTACACTCAGTGGCTACTTCAATTTTCATTTATGTATCAACCTAACTGTGTTATGTCCTCACAGCACCCAGGGACTGCAATCCATGCTCTCGTGGAAAGAGCCCAACAATTATAATGCAGAGAGATTTGTGCTATAAAATGTACAAATACAGGATGCCTAGAAGCTCAGAGGAGATGGCATATGTGAGCCAAGACCTCTCAAAAGAGACATGCTTGAGCTGAGATTTAGAGTTTTGGTAAAAGTTTGCTCTAACAAACTTGCTCTAATGAAAGTCTTGCTCTAGTCCAAACTTACTGTCAAAAGCTTTTAGAAATGGATATAACTGCAGGACAGTTCCTTGACTATTCTTGTGCTGTCATACTTTCGTGCCAATGTGTGGATTGCCCCATCCCTCTTGGTTCTACACGACCGTACTTTATTGATCTTTATTTCTTTGGACTGGATTATGGTAAGTGTTCAATAAACATTTTAATAAAGGGTGTGTGATTTGTAAATAGGCAATTAAGCTAATTTCACAAGATAAGCACAAAAGTTAATCTTATTACAACACATTACCAACACTCATACTTTTAACTTTGTACATCTCTGATTTTAAATCCCCTGGCAGTACAACCTCTTCCCCTCACCCCAGGGAGAAAATTTTTTTCAGAATCTAATATGCACTTGTATTTATAGAATGTAAAATGTACCCACCACATTTTGCACAAATGGGAAAAGCACAGCTTAGCTTTTGTGCATGTGAGTAACAAATTATAACTTCTGGCAGAAGAAGGGATTCAGAAAACTGGAATTAGAAATTAAATGTGGAGGCCCTAGCTTCTTCGTGTGTGTGGACGAGTGTTTTCCTTAGCTAACTAATTATCTATGGTATTTTTATTTGACTATTTCATAATGAAAAGTGAAAGTTAAACATTTTGTATTGTAGATAGTATTTTCTTGTGGCAAACCTAAATACAACATTTCTCCATAAAAGTTTTTCCACAAAATTGTAGTTCCATAGGTTTTTAAACAATAATTCAGGAAAAATAGTTGAGAGTGGGTATAGATTCCAGAGTCAGATGGAAATGTGTTAAAATCAAACAGGTTTTGCTTTTATTTTCATTTACTGACTTTTTTCAAATGAGGTACTTAGAGCTCTGCTTTATATGGGTACTTATTAAAACAGCTGCTGGGAACAGTGATCTCACTTTGTTGATCCTGTACCCCATACTTAAAAATCTTGAGTGCAACACTCGCAATATGGAAACAGGTATTTATAAATCACACATATGTATTATTCTACTATTACTATATTTCTTTTAAAATATGCAAAAAATTTAAGGGATGATGACCTAAAAATTAATGGAAGTTATAATATTTCTTCCTACTTTGCAATGGATCCTTTTGCACACACCTTGGTGTGTACGCAAACCACTTCTAAATCTCTGGCTTTAGAGACAATTTACGTATCTTCCAAATCAGCTAGCTAGCATCCTCCCTGCATTCTTGAGTTAAGTAAATATGCTTTCTGGGGGTGAATGCAGGCCGCCTCCAGGTATTTATTTCTACAGGAGTTTGAAGATATAGTAAGTGGAAAAGCAAGTATTAGTAAATACGTTTGCTGATTTCTTGTGTGTGAAATTTTTTTGTTTGTAATATATAATTTATAAAAATGTCTAGATACGTTAAAAATTTATTTCTAAGCATTGGAATTAAGGGTTTGGGGAGAGGAAATGTATTTTTACATTTTATCTTTCCGTACTGCTTGAATTTTTTATGAACTTGGATTATTCTTATAATAAATAATTTTAAAAATCACTAAATACATTGTGATGTCGAATATGTTAAAGCGCATTGTCAATGTTGATTGTTGAAGTTGGGTGATAGGAACATTGGACTTCATTATACTATTTTTACTTTTATGTATATTTGAATATTTTCATAATAAAACAAAAAATAAAAATAAATGCATTGCTAAAAGAGTCTAGAAATAAACCACATAGTTTTAACAGCAGTTATCTTGGGTGGTGGGAGAGGGAGAGTTAGGAAGTAGAACTCAGGTTCTTTTCTTCTGATGTGTTCCATGAGCATGAATTGCTTTTATAACGGGAAAACAATTACACACACACACACACTCTGCAGAGCCCCCAGTGCAAGAGAATCACGTGTAGACTAAAATACTTGTTTGACTTCCCAGATTCTTGTTAACTTCTGAGGGGATATACAAAATGAATGTGCAAGCCAAGAGCATTTAATGTGTAGGGCTCAGCTGTTCTATAATAAGATTTGAGGATTGTTTTATAATATAAGAACATTCTTGAGCTTGTTATATAATAAAACAAAGTTGAAACTCCAAGGCAAAGCCAAATGCCTCTGCACAGCCCCAGCAGCTTCAGGGAGAGCACAGCTAGTGGTCCGCCATGAATGATTTACACTCTTAGCTAGTTACTAGGATCCATAATATGAAAGACAGTGTCTTAAAGTAGAGACCTAATTACAGCTCTCACGTGGGGTCCAAGGGAATTGATATGTAAAGGAGGTTTTCTTTGCTGACTGCAATGCTAGGCTGCGTTCACAGACTATATATAGACTCTATAAGGAAGGAAATGATGGTTCGTTAACTATGTGACCTTGTAAAAGTTAGTTAACTCTAGGTACTTCAACAAGGATAATAATATTAGCTACCTCAGGAGACTGTGATGAAGATTAAATGAGAATGTTTGCAAGGCACCTTGCATATGGTGAGCACTCAAATGCCAGCCGTTCTTGTTTTCATGTGAAAGACTGCTTACTGAACTAAGAACATTTAGCTTGCGAGCAGGTGTTCTCTGTTTTTGACGTGTTTTCTCAAACAGCCCTGTGGTTTGGAATGATCGATGTTTGGTTATCCCATTACCCTTTGCCAAGCTTAGGAGTGGGCATATAACCCGATCTGGCCAATAAGAGATGGAGGTGTTTATACTTTTCTTTCTCTGCATGTTGTCATGTTTAAGTGTGCTGCCTGGAACCACAACAGCCAACTTGCTCTTAGCCGGAGGATGAAGCCAATATCAAGGACGGTGGAGCAAAGAAAACACTTCATCTTAGTGACATTCCTGAGCTGCTGGATCAACTATCCCTGAAGCCCACCCTTTTTGGTGTAAGATTAGAAAAATAATTTTTAATTTAAACCCGTTAGAGCTAGCTTCCAAAGGCATCATAATTAATAGAACCTACACAAGAGAAGGTTTGAGATAAGGGTGGTGGCATTCATCCAGTTGTATTTATTGAGCACTTTGGAATGCAAAAATAAGAAGTTCTGAGATACGAAGATCAGGGGCTTCTGGAGATAGCAACTTGAACACATCTTGCCTATTTTTTACTTGCAGTTTCACCCATCTGCCTCTCCTGAGAAGAGCAGCTGCTGGGACCCCCAGGAGGCAGACAAGGCCTGGAATGTGGGTGAGGTTCAGGCTCTGGTAGGATCCTGACAGAGTGTTGGGGGATGACAGTGTTTGTGTCTGAGGACCGTAACAAGTAGCTCTAAGGGGCGGGCCAGGGGGTAGGTCTTTGTGAGTGTACCTGGTCACCCTCATTCCTGTGGAGCTGAACAGATGGATTGAGTTGCCACCACCCCTGAACTGGAGAAGTGAGGAGCCCAGGAAGGACTTCCTCCTCGTGCGTCACCAGGGCACTAGCAAATTATTTGCTACCGAGCTTGGGCCAGGGGTGATTGTGCCTGTTCCTTGTACTGCTTTGAGAATGTTGCCACTTAAGATACCCCAGCGATTGAAACAGAGCCCCTGTGAGCAAACAAAGGAAAAGAAGATTCCTAATGTAGCCCAGCAGCCAGGGAGAAGAATTGCAAGAATACTCAGTACAGAAGTAACTGCTGGCATGGATAATTTGAACCAAAAAACAAAAAACAAAACAAACAGACACAAACAAACAAAAAACATGAAAAAAACAAAACAAAAAAGAAAAAGATTGAAGTACAGCACATACACACAAATTGATTTTCTGAGACCAAAAAAAAAGAAGATTTTGATGTAAAAATTTCAAGGGATGAGTCCAAAGAGAAAGTGGTCACTTTTGATATGTGAATTAGTGTCCAAGAAAACAAGAGAACAATACACCTCAAAGCACATGGCAAAAATAGAAAGAGACATAAATCAGAAGATGGATAGAAATGGAGAAAGAGGTGGGGGATGTGACAGAAGGGGCAATCGATAATATAAGAAAAGTTGCTGAGCTAAAGACAGCTTTACATCTCACAGAGTTCTAGGAAGAATTGATGACAAAAAGACTCAGGCTTACTCTATCTCTGAGCTACAAAAATGGAGAAAAATCTTACAAGTTTTCACAGAGAAGAACAAGTTACTCCTAAAGGAGAAAGAATCATCTTAGCATGATACTGCTTACCTGCAACACTGGAAGCTACAACACAGAAAACTTCTGACAACTGAGAGAAAAGGACTGTTTGGAAATTGACCTAGGCAGACCCAAATCAGAGTGTACTACCAGCACCCGGATGCTCAAAGCCCAGAGAAGCTCGTCCTTTTGACTGTTAAGTGTGGCTGGGTCCTCCACTCCGCAAAAGTCTATTCTTTTCCTGAATTGATCACATCACCATCTGCCTTGACAACTCTTCTAAAAACAGTCTGGGACTAAAAGTAATAAGCAAATCTCAGCAAATCTGGCGGGTTGAAAGAAAGGAAGCATTCCAAAGGTCTCATCTGGGGAGTGGCTGTGGAACTTGTGGGGGAAGTGAAAGTATTCTAAAGTTTGGAGTGGAAGCAGTGGAAGAATAGAGAATTTTGCTGGGAGAAATACATGTCTGGCTTTCATATAATGGTAAAGAAGAAAATTTTATCTGATTACGAGCTACAAAAAAAATGGAAAGTAGCTCCACAAGAGAAGTCATAATAACAAGATGGGAAGGGGGGAAAATGGCAATTTTATTAATCTGCAAAAATAAAAACAAGGAGAAAGAAGAAGTAATAAGTAAAATAAGGCAATAAATAAATAAATAAGGCAGTAGGAGTCCAATCATTATGCTAAATGTGAATAGACTTGATTTTCACATTAAAAGAGACACTTAGATTGAGCTAAAAATATAAACCAGCTACATACTATCTAGAAGGAAAATATCTAAAAAAAATTTTTGTAGAAACAAAATATAAATATAAGTTGATTATAAAGGTATTGACAAAGATACCAAGCAAACATAATGAAAAAGAAAATAGGAATAGCAAAATTAAGAGCAGACAAGAAAGAATTTAGTTAAAGGCACTATAAGAAGAATATATTGTGAAACAATATAAGGCAAATAGGAAGAATTAACATTACCAAACAATGTTAATGCAAAGACAAATTGATAATATTACAGACTTCAAAACATTTTTCAGAATCAGATTTAATTTGCAAAAAATGAGAACATAGAAGAAATAAATAATACAATCAACATAGTCAATTTAATAGATATATAGGTTATCTTAAGTCCCTTAAAATAGAAATTTTCATATATATAATAGAACATTATAAAAATTGATTGTGTGCTTGATCACAAAGAAAGCCTTACGAAATTTAGAAATGAGAGATTTTTATTTTTAGCCACATTCAATAGAATTAGAAATAGTGTCCAGAGTTGTATATTTATAAATTAAGGAATACTTCCTGGATAATTTTGAAGCAAAGAGGAATATAAAGCTATAACTGAAACTATTTAGAAAGCAGTGAAAAAGGGAATACTTTATACCAAAATCTGTATTCAGAAGGAAATTTATAAACTAAATATCATTATTATTAAATAAGATTAACTAAAAATAAAAGTACTCAAATTTTTTTCTTATGAAAACAAAATAAAGCAAAAGAAAATATGAAGAAGGGATGAATATAAACGGAGTTGAGACTATAAGAGGCAAGTGAAATGTTTAGGGCACAAAATTCGATAAGACAAGGTTGTGTAAGTGCCAACCCTGGCATCCTAGACACTTTTCTCTTAAGGAAGCACAAGCGAGGGGCTGGCGCTTGCACGATCTTGCTTCCTTAGGTTTCATGACCTATGTGCCTTGCTTGCCTCACACTAGTCCTGGCTCTGACTATAAAAGTAAAAGTTTCCTTCTTAGGAAGAAAAAAAGTGTTATTCTATAGTATTTATTTTATCTTTTTAAAAATGAACTAAACTCATAATAACTCAGATGTAACGTATACTTGTTATTGTGATCTTTTAATTTTACTAAGTTTATTGCAACCAAGGAGAGAGTAGAGCTAGAAGGGTTCTTACAGAAATAGCTTATTGTAATTCATTAAATGTTTCTTTTTAGAAACTTTTTTTGAAAAGTGCGTTCGATCTTTACCTTACTTTATGTTTCCAAATTAATGGGCCTACTTTACGGGCCTACACATGTCACTGATGTCATTATTAGAAAATACAAATAGTAATAAGATACACTGTACATCTTATTTCATTTAGAATTTCAGGGTATAAGGTAGAAAACAAACGTGTGCTGTTCAGAAAGCATCAACCATGTAATGAACAAACCCTCCAACTTTCCAGGTAGAATTACTCCAAATGTATTTTCTAAAAGGATAGTATTTAAATATATTCTTAAGGAGGTTATCTCCAGGAATTGGGAGAAATATTATCATTCTCTAACATAGTTTCTCTTGACAATTAACTAAATTATTAAATTTGAAGTCTATTGGTTTCCCCTTTTTTCTTTTTGTGTATTATATCTAAATTTAATGTCTGACAGAGCACTGCATAGCATTTCTGTGGCTTAATCTTATTTTCCATGAAAAATGTGTGCATTTGCTTTAATTATCTTAGGAAGAATTATTAGAATTTCAGAGTTTAGTTTGTGATTTTTCCTGTGCTTTCATTTACTCATTACTGTGATCATGCATAACTTTGTACCTCTCTTGCTTCAAGGTCTTTCACAAAAATAATTTAAATAAATATTACATGCAATAAACAAGTAAAAGCAAAAAACCTAAGAATATTACATGCAAAAGCACAAGGACCAGATGGTTTCATAGCTGAGTTTCTCTCTAATTAAAAAATAAAAAGATCATCACAATATTATCCAAACTATTCAAGGCCATAGATGAAAGCTATAGAATATCAAAGTGTGAAAATGATAACACCAAAACAAGGTGTAGATCAGTTTCACTTATGAAAATGAAGGAAAAATTCTAAAAAAAGTTTTAACAAGTAAAGTCCAGCATTGTTATGAAAAAATACATCATAACCAAGGAGGATTTATTCCAAGAGTACAAGTGTGAGTCAGTATCAGGAAATCTAGCACTATAATTTATTTTATGAATAAACTAAAGAAGAAAAACCATATATTACTAAGGCACTTTCTAAGTTTCAGCAAACATCTCTAATAAAATTAGAAGAAAAAAATAGAATGAAACTACTTGAGTACAATAAAGTTTACTTGCCAAAACTAAAAAAAAAGTATTATAAAGGCAAAACATTAAAACTTTTAATTAATATCAAGAATGAAACAGTAGTGCCCACTAAAAACATTCTAAGAAGTTAACATTGTTTTAGAGTTTCTGGCAAACCCAGAAAGGTGAAAAAATGAAATAATTAGTATAGATTGTTGTTTTGGTGATGAAGTGATAGTGCAACA
>NW_011888866.1:5733857-5756513 GCF_000151845.1 Pteropus vampyrus
TTTGAAGTCTATTGGTTTCCCCTTTTTTCTTTTTGTGTATTATATCTAAATTTAATGTCTGACAGAGCACTGCATAGCATTTCTGTGGCTTAATCTTATTTTCCATGAAAAATGTGTGCATTTGCTTTAATTATCTTAGGAAGAATTATTAGAATTTCAGAGTTTAGTTTGTGATTTTTCCTGTGCTTTCATTTACTCATTACTGTGATCATGCATAACTTTGTACCTCTCTTGCTTCAAGGTCTTTCACAAAAATAATTTAAATAAATATTACATGCAATAAACAAGTAAAAGCAAAAAACCTAAGAATATTACATGCAAAAGCACAAGGACCAGATGGTTTCATAGCTGAGTTTCTCTCTAATTAAAAAATAAAAAGATCATCACAATATTATCCAAACTATTCAAGGCCATAGATGAAAGCTATAGAATATCAAAGTGTGAAAATGATAACACCAAAACAAGGTGTAGATCAGTTTCACTTATGAAAATGAAGGAAAAATTCTAAAAAAAGTTTTAACAAGTAAAGTCCAGCATTGTTATGAAAAAATACATCATAACCAAGGAGGATTTATTCCAAGAGTACAAGTGTGAGTCAGTATCAGGAAATCTAGCACTATAATTTATTTTATGAATAAACTAAAGAAGAAAAACCATATATTACTAAGGCACTTTCTAAGTTTCAGCAAACATCTCTAACAAAATTAGAAGAAAAAAATAGAATGAAACTACTTGAGTACAATAAAGTTTACTTGCCAAAACTAAAAACAAAGTATTATAAAGGCAAAACATTAAAACTTTTAATTAATATCAAGAATGAAACAGTAGTGCCCACTAAAAACATTCTAAGAAGTTAACATTGTTTTAGAGTTTCTGGCAAACCCAGAAAGGTGAAAAAATGAAATAATTAGTATAGATTGTTGTTTTGGTGATGAAGTGATAGTGCAACATGAGATAGATTCGAGTAAAAAAAAAGCAAAACAAAGCCAAGTAGAGTTAATAATTTGAGAAGCGAACAAATATAGAATAAATAAACAAAAACCAAAAACTGTTCTACATATTATTAATAAGCCCCATCACATAGAAATAGAATGAATGATTCCATTCTCAATAATGACAAAAAATTAAAATACTTAGGAATAAATGAAAATAAAAAATAAAAACTATAAAATCTTATTGAAGGACAGGAAACAAAATCTGAACAAATAGAAAATGTACAATGTTCCTGGATGAGAAGACCTCATATTATAAAATGGTCAGTTCACCTTGTACTAATTTTTATATTTCATCTGATTCCCAATTTTAATATTGACAGAGATTTTAGGGGAATCGGAAAAAATTACCTTAAATTCCATATGAAAGACTAGATGTATATAGAGAATATACTCTATATAAAGCCCCTGTAAGCAAGTAAATTAAAGACTTTGAACTCAATTAAGTTTGATTATAACAGAAATAAACAAGGAGATCAATGTACCAAAATAGAGCATTAAGAAATAATTCCCAGTATGTATTTTAAATTTATGATAAAAGCGGGATCTCAATTCAACATGAAAAATTAATTTATTTAATAAATGTTAGCTCCACTTTTATCCAATTAGAAGAAAATAAAGTTGGCATCGTATCTCACATCATATACAAAAATAAATTTCAGGTTGATTAAAGCCTTTAAGAAAGAAAAACAAATCTCAGAAAATAATTTTCATTTTGTACAAATTACAATTCAATGATAGAAACTATAACTAAGTCAGGAAATACTTATGTTGTGAAAGAATGTTAGACTTTGTTACTGTTTTATGGCAAAAAATACTATAATTAAAATCAATAGAAGAGCGGATATGGAAAAATATTTGCTAAAAAAGCTGAAAGATAAAGGGTTCCTAAGGTTCGTAAAATACATAGTTCTTACAAACTGAGAAGAAAAATACAAGCTTTCTAACAGAAAGTGGGATTTGGACAATTAATTTACAGTAAAGCAAATCAATAAACATATGGAAAAATTCTCAATTCTCAAAGTAGGTAGGGAAATGTAGAGTAACAATGATATCATCTACACTCATCAGATTGACAAAAATTAGAATGAGCAATAAATATTTCTGCCTAGAAGGAGGTAGAAAGAGAATAGCTTCTCATACATTACTGGTGGAACTGCAAACAGTTGCAGTGTTTTAAGAAAGCAATATGGCAACATCTATTACATTTATATACATTTGACCTAGCAATTCCACTGCTAGAAATATTTCCTATTATTGAGTATATGTAGGATATATGTATAAGGATATTACATGTAGCATTATTCAGAGGGGCAAAAAGCTGGAAGCAAAGTGAAGGCACAACAGTATGAGACTAATCGAATAAATTAAGGCACATCTACAATGTAGAATATTATGCAGTCATCAAAACTAATGAGCTCAACTAATTTGACTTAGATTTCAGTTTGCCGAAAAAGAATGTATAATATAATTACATTTTTGTAAAAGTGTCAACTCCTCTCTATATGAGAATGGGTATATATATTAGGGTATATGACCATAGAAAAATTCTAATCACACCTCTAGTTGTTAGCGTGGGTTAGGGCACAGGGCACCTGCCCAAGTGAGAATAGGAAAAATATTGCTCTAGTCTCTCTTGCTCTCTTGCATTCCACTTACATAGAAATTAGGGGAAAGATCCAAATTTCTTCTGACTTATAGAGATACTAGCAATATATCATTAACTGAAAAATAAAAAATAAAAGCAAGTTGCCAAGTAATCCATATACTAGATTCTACTTTGCTAAAAACAGCAAAGCCCTGAGCGTGTACAAATGCTTGTGAGTGTTTGAAGGAATAACGTAACAGGCTGGGACTATTCTGTACCCTAACTCACTGAAATGGGTAAGGGGTAGATGTAGGGAGATGATTAGCTTTCTCTTTATACATCTTTGCATCATTTCACATGTTGCTTTTATGCTTTTGTAAAACATCTTAAAAATGAGAAATTTGAAACAAACAATCATATAAACAAAACCACACAAACAGAACACATTACAGCTTCTGCCCTCCAGGAGCTCACAGTTTTATACAGATATCTTCTAATATTTGAAGTGTTAATTTGGTCTCTGTGGCCTCCAGAGAAGAAACCAAGGAGTGGAAATTATGGCCAGGCAAATTTTCTCTCTGTAAGGGCTCTCTTCACTGGAAGCGATCAGCCACAGAAGGTTTTGAACTAAATCAATGTCGTCCCAAATTTTCTGATCAGAAGAATTACCCACAGTTCTTGAGAAAAATAAAGATCTCCGGCATCTGTCCTTGACCCACTGGATTAGAGTCTCCAGCGGAGGGGTCTGGGAAGCTGTATTTTTGTTAGTGCCCAGGTGATGCATATTGTCAGGCAGGTTGGAAAACACAGGTCTACATTCGTGCTGCTCCCAGTGTGGCCTGGGATCAGCAGCAGTAGTGTCAGCAATGGCATCACCCGGGAGCTTGCTGGACATGCAGGATCTCAGTCCCCACTGCAGACCTACTGAGTCAATATTGCATTTGACAAGGTCCCTTTGCACAATACAGTTTGAGAAGCCTCGCTCTCAGTGACCCTTATGGTCACTCCCAACTCTAACTTCTTTGGCATGAAGGTAGCTCTGAGCCTCTAGAAAATCCTTTTTGTAATAGGCCTATTTGAAAAGTAAAACTTTAGTCAAGGAACACAAGAGCTTTTAATGAACTGACTGAAGCAGAGCTTGAACAAGAAGAAGCTAGTTGATGGGAAGAGATGAGGATGTCCTTGAGGTGGGAAGAAAAGTCAACCCCCACACCAACCTGGCTTCATTTTTGAACGGAATGAGGAAACAGTGAACTCTATCTTGAGCAGATACAGTAGTTGGAGCTAATCACTTAATTGAAAAAACAGGACAAACTTGTAAAAAGATGACTGTCACTTGTTAATTCAACACGTATTTACCATATGCCAACTCTGTGCCACCATGGACTGGGTGCTTAGCATAAAGCAATGAACATCTAGAAACTCTCCCTGACTTCACAGAGGTCAAAACCAGTCAGAGAGACAGGCATTAAATAAGTGGTCCCACAATTGTCAGGCTGTAAGATGAGGTAACTGAGGCATTCGCCTTGAGTGCACAATTTAAGGGGGCTCCGAAAACTCAATTATCAGGCTAAATAATATTTCAATGCAGTATTTTTAAAAATCAAAATTAATGCAAAATTCTATGATGTCAAATTGTATATAAAGACAGGATTAGTATTACTAGTTTTTCATTTTGTTTATGGCTCCATAAGGCATGGTTGCAGAAATTTTACCAGAAGAATGAAAAGATGTTAAGAGTATGCATAGCAGGAAGAGCTAATATAAGCTTGTGTCAGCTGGGATAATTCTTGATAAGTTATCCCTGAGGCAACAACATCTAAACTGGGACTGGAAGCATACAAAGAAGCCAGGAGAAGAGGTAGGATGTAAGTAACAAAATGGGTGAAGGCCGAGAGGCAGGAGAGAGCTTTGCACATTTGAAGGAACTGAAAAATGGCTCAGTGTGTCTATATCCATGGTTCTCAAATGTCATTCACATTAGAATCATCTGGAGAGTAGTTAAGTTTCAATACCCAGGCCTTGCCCCAGACCAAACAACTCAAACTCTAGGAGTGGGACTGAGACCTGGGCCGTTTTGCTTCCAAGGCAGTTCCAATGTGCAGGTTGATTTGGGAACAGGTGAACAATAAATGATGTAGTGGATGAAGGAGAAGTAGTGGGAGACTTGACTTGAGGCCTGGAGGTCAGGATAATTATTTTGGACTTTCTTTCTAGGAGCATTGGGAAGGCATCTGAGGGGCTTTAAGCAGGAAAATATGATCTGACTTTTTTTTTTTCTCCAAGATCACTCTGGCTGCTGCAATGAGAATGGATTAAAGAGAAGAGCCAACACAGCAGAAAGAGTTGAGAAATTGTTCCAAACATCTAGGTAAGAGAGAGAGGTAGCTTGGGATAGGATGATGGCAGCAGAGGTGGAGAGACATAGATACGGTTAGGAAATACAGGTAGAATTCATAGGATTTGGTGATTGCTCGATTGTGAGGGGCCAAAGGCGAGGAAACATTATGGATTATTACCCCCCAGTGTCTGACATCAGTAACCGAGAGGTAGGGACAATATTCAATGGCCTTCGGAACAGGGGGCATAGGGCAGAACAGGTCTGGGGTTGCAGGGAGGACATAGTGGGTTCAGTTTTGAACATTCTGAGCTTGTGAGACAGTAAAGAGGGAGCTCTAATGTGGGAATGGTTGGCCTTGGCCTGTATGGGTTATGAGTAAAGCCAAAGGAGTAGGTGAGAGTGCCTAAGAGAGAAAACCAGGGAGCAGAGAAGGAAGCCAGGATTCTGGAGAGTGCCACCCTTGAGTAGAGGCCAGGGAGCAGAGAGGAGACCGAGAGGAGGACAATCAGCAGGGCACAAATAGCCGAGGGCCAAGTGAGCAGCCAAGAGCATCATTCATGTCATAACTAGGCATTCAGAGGAGAGAAAGATCCCACGGATTAGGCTGGGCTAGGAAATAACTGGTGAAAGTAACTGGGCTTGGATAGATAAATAAAATTCGGTTAGGCAAAGAAGAGAAAATACTGGAGGAGACAGGAAAAGGGAGGAGGTATGAGAAGAGGCAGAGATGAGAGGGATGAGGTGTCAGGGGACATTCATTATGCACAGACCACTGGGACCCATGGAGAAGTAGGTAGTGTAAGGTTAGGTTAGCAGGTAGATGGCAACTTTTGGGATTGACTTCTTTAGCCTTCCTCTTGCTTGTCTCTTTAAAATTTTTTTAAAACTTATTTTTCAATTACAGTTAACATACAATATTAGTTTCAGGTGTGCAACATAGTGATTAGATATTTATATACCTCCGAAGTGATCACCCAGGTAAGTCTAGTACCTACCTGGCACCATACATGGTTATTACAATGTTACCGACTACTACACTCTCTATGCTGTACTTTCCATCTCCATGACTATTTTTATAACTGTCAATTTGTACTTCTTAATCCCTTCACCTTTTCCACCCATTCCCCCCCAGTCCCCTTCCATCTGGCGACCTCTCGCTTGTCTCTTTATTTTCCAACCATCTGACTTCCTAATCCAGGCTCTGTGGGAGAGTGGGCATTGCACCGGACAGTTCGGCTTCTTGCTTTGCCACCCCAGAGATGTGTAACCGCAACAAAGCTTTCGCAGTATTTGCAGCAACAGTGTCAAGGTGAACACTGAGGGCAGTCAGCTTTGCTCTGGAGGAGAGAGCATTTATTTTAGTGTTGAATGGATGGCTTGTTTCCTTCTCTTCAACTTCATGCACCTCAAAGAGCCCAGCTGCGGTGCAATAACACTCTGTTTCTTTCCTTGTGCTCTCTTATAAGTAAAAGCAGAAACAGGCTTTTGCCTGAAAGGCAAGATGCCAGTGTTATCTTTCCTGAGTGGGCTCATAAATACAGATTCTTTGGAGAGAGGTGCATATAATCAGCGTACGAGCCAGCATTTTGCATGTGCAATGAACAGATGTGGCTGCATTATTCAGTTTCCCTATTTGACTTCTCTACTAAGATGTACTTCAGAAAATGTGATGTCGATGAACACATCTTCCCAAGTGAAAATAATCCATGCCAAGAGTAGTTTCAAATGTCCCAGTTAACCATTTGTCACGTTGGTTGCTTATTGAATTCTCAGCCCAAAATGTTATGACGTACTATGTCACTTCAAGTTTTCCCACTAAAGATGAAATAATTTCTATTTATATTTCATGTGAAACTGTATTAATATCAAAACGTATCACACTATAGTAGAAAAATGTTGGTTTTAACTCTGCCTTTTATTTTCTTGTTTTTTTTTTTTTTGTATCGTGAAATGTGACATTTGTACCAAAAAATGAGTGCATAAAATATATCATATGTGTACAATTTAAAATGGTTATAAAATGAACACCTGTGCAACGGCCACCTGGAGTGGGCACAATCTTGCTAGCACCTGGAACTCTGGTGTGTACTTCCTCCTTCGTAGAGTTACACAGCGTCACTGTTGTGCTAGTGATTTTGTTGCTTTGGTTTAGAACTTTACCACCTGTTTTTCCATCCCTAATGATATAATTTGCTTGTATCACACTATATATATTTTTGTGTCTTTGTGCAAATGCACAAATCCATGGGTGCCTCTTTAAATTTCCTAACCTAGCTGACTCCTTGCCTCACTCTTGTGTATGTAGCTTGGCTCACCTTTTTCACTGCTGTTTACTATTCCATTAGTAAGACTATAACACAGCTCATTTATTCATTGTACTGAAGGACAGTTGAGCTGTGTTCTGCTTGTGATGATTTCAAGGCTAATAGGAATATTTCCTTACGTGTCTCCTGAAATACATATGTATGGACTCTCTAGAGTATATACCAAAGAGCATTTTCAAAAAATGATATAGTAGTCCCCCCTTATCTGCAGGGGATATGTCTCAAATCCCCCAGTAGATGGCTGAGACCATGGATAGGACTGAACCCTACAGACATCATGTTTTTTCCCCTATGCATACAAACCTTTTCACTGAAAGGAAGAGCTTTATGGCTGCTCTTTGGCATATCTGAATTACCAGCATCACTACTCTTGTGCTTTGGGGCCATTATTAAGTAAAATAAAGGTGACTTGAACACACGCACTATGATACCATTACAGTCAATCTGATAACCAAGATGGCTACTAAGTGACTAATGGGAATGGAGTGTATACAGCATGGATACGCTGGACAAGGGGATGACTCATCTCCAGAGTGAGGTGGAGCGAGACAATGTGAGATTTCATCATGCTGCTCAGAACAGCTTCCAGTTTAAAACCTAGAATTGTTTATTTCTGATACTTTCCATTTAATATTTCGGACTGTGGTTAACTGAGGGTGACTGAAACTGGGAAAGTGAAGCCAAAGATAATACTACTGTATTTTAAATGCATTCTGGATAGTTAATGACAAAACATGCCAGCTTAATGCCAACATGATTTTATTGTAAATCTTAGCATTTTAGCCATAATGGGAAATATTGTTCATTTTAATATCTATCATTTCTAGACGTGTGGTCAGATACTTTCGCAGGCAAGATTAGCATTCAGGACCCAATGCCACCTTGAGCCAACTCTTCTTCCTCTCCCTTCCCCCATGTTCCTTTGTTGTGTGGGTCTTCCCAAGGGAAATAAAAGTGAATAATCTTAAATTGATTTAGTCAGAGGCAGATATTTCTTGGGGATTTTTGTTTTCACCAGCTCTGACTTATCTTGCTTTGATGAAGAGCATGTGAATTATGAGCTCTGGGGAGCCGAGTCTATACAAATGTCAGGTTAGGCTGTGAAATGTGCATAGTGTGCTCCGTCTCTCTGAATTTCCTGAAACACATATCCAAGTGATTACCACACTTAGTATTTCCTTCACATGCTCTGTGATGGATCAAACATTAGAATTAATGATTATTTATTAATAATTATTGGACAGTTTGAGATTTGATATCTTAACTCTATGAGATATCCCAAGTTTTTTTATTAGCTTTTAAAGAAATTATTTATTTATTAAATAATTTAAAAAATTCGATTAGAGTTGATAATTGATGTTATTTTATCTTAGTTTCAAGTGTATAGCATAGTGGTTAGACATTTATATAATTTACTATGCGATCCCCCTGATTAGTCTAGTGCTCACCTGGCACTATACATGGTAATTACAATATTATTGTAATAATAATTATTCCCTATGCTGTACTTCACATCCCCATAACTATTTTGTAATTACCAATTTTTCCATTAGATTTTGTTGTAAGCATTAGGAAAATTGGGACACACAGCTAGTGATTAATTGGAATTTCACTTTATTGAAGCACTTAGTTTTGTAATAAAGAAGTACCTTTCCAGCATGGTTCAAAAACTGATCGGAATTAACTAGCAAAGAAATATGGGAAATTTATTTAATTGAAAAAGATGTTTTAAATTATAACAACAGATCTAAAATGACTCTTATACTAATTTGTGTATATTGCATTTAATCAGAAATAAAATTGGGAAATTTTTGGTTATACTAATATTTGAATAAAGTTACATAATATGGTGTTTAAAAGCTTAGTTTATGAGTGAAACACGCTTCTCCTTTAAATCTAAACTTTATTTAAACTTTATGCAAAATTCTTTATATAACTTTGGTTGCCAAATAAGGCAAGTATTCCAAATAAGGAATGAGATCATTTGTTCTTTACATTGGGTCTCTATTAAAGCTCATTCGGTTTTTTGCTTCAGTTTTTTAGAGTTTCTGTCACATCTCACAAAGATTTTCTCCTGGGTTGGGTGAAGTTGTGGGTCATCCATGTTTTCTGAGCAAAATGTTATTCTGAATAGAAAACATAAAGCAAACACAGCATTAAGTTTTAGAAGGAGCTTATTGAAGTGTTTCACCCTTTGTCAAATACCCGATTGATGTGACATGCTATATATATATATTTTTAATTAGATTCTTATGTTGCAAATATTTTCATAACTTCAGAGAAAAGCAAAACCCAAGTCAGTGAAAGCAATCAGTAAAAGGCTTTCTGGAGCCTTGCTCTGAGATGATTTCAGTTCTATAAAAACTAAAAGTCCTAGAGGCAGTCTTCCCTTGTTCTAACCGCTCATCAAAGATTTGAGAGTAACTATTGTTCTTTTTACTACATCACCCTGACTCTAGGGCAAACATTTGCAGTTCCTTCAACTGTTCCTCACAGGTAGGCTTCACTCCTCAGCCTTCTTTTTTGGACTTAAAGGTCCCTGGGCATGAGGCCGTTGTCACCAGCCTCTGTCTGGTTGTAATGTAAGCCCCGCCCCTTCCTCTCTTTGGTGCAGACACTGTCCAGCCAAAGAGGTCGTCACATTTGTTTTGGATCTCTCTAGGAGACCTGTCAATAGACTGATTTCACCAGTTGCTTGGCCTGAGGTGCTATTTCGTGTTACTAACTTCAATTGCATCTATTAGAAAAAAATTAACTGTAGTAGCAGTGAATTCTAGTTTATGGCTTTTTTTTTGGTTTTGTTTTGAATTACTCGTCTTTATTCAAACAAACTTTTTAAATTAAAATAGTGTATAAGCCAGACAAAGACAAATACCTACATGTGAAATCTAAAAAAAAAAAAAAGTCAAACTCATAGGAAAAGCATAGAAAAGTGGTTCCCAGGGCCTGGGGAGAGGTGGAAATAGGGAGAGGTTGGTAAAAGGGTACAAACTTTCAGCTATAAGATGAATGAGGTCTAAGGATCTAATGTAAAACATGGTGGCTGTACTTGGTAACTGTATTGTATCAATAAAATTTGCCGAGAGAGTAAACTTAAATATTCTTAATAACGACAAAAAAAGATAAATATGCGAGCTGATGCCTGTGTTAACTAGATAAGGGGGAATCCTTTCATAATCATTTGTATATCAAATCACAAATGCTTTAAATATTTTATAATTTTATTTGTTAAATATACCTCAATAAAGCTGAAATTAAAGTGTTATGAGTAATTTGTAAATGCATCCTTGAAAAACTGAAATGGTAAACAAATAAAGTAAAATATTAAAGATCCTCTTCTCCATTCTCCTTCACCAATGTCACCTCCCTCTGTGCTATCATGGTTTGTTTTCTGTCTTTCCAGATCTATTTTTATGCATTTACACATATATTGATGTTCACATGTGAATATAAAGATTTCTGTAAATATTTTTCTGAAAGTTTTCCTTGTCACCAAATAATGTACTTGGAGACCTGTCATATGAGTACATATCAATTTAATTTTTTTCACCTGCTGCATGGCATTCTACTGTATGAATATAGCACAATGCATTTAGCTATTTTTCTATTGATGAATACTGAGATTTTCCCAACGGTTTACTATTTACAAATAGTACTGCAACAAACATTTTTTGCACATATATTCTTTGTGAACATTTTTAGTATTTCTTTAAGGCAGACACCTAGAAGTAAATTCTGGATCACATTATATTCCAGGACATACATACTATGCATATATAAAATTATGATGATGTAAACTCCGTGAGACCAAGGCCTTTGTCTCTTCTGTTCACTGTTGTGTATCTAGTGCCCACAACAGTGACTGGCAGAAGGTAGATAGATACTCATCAAATATTAGTTGTTGAATGAAATGCCCCTGCAGAAGCTCTGGAATTTATACTCTCACTACTAGTATATGAGAATGCCCATTTCTCCACACCTTTACCAGATGTTTTCCGTCTTTTAATTTCTGCCAAACCAATGGGTGACTGGAGATAATGCCATTGATTTTTGTTTTGCATTTAGATGATTACTGTGGAAACTAAACATCTCATTGCATTTAGCCAATTGCTGTGAGGCTAATATTTTCTGCCTTTTCTCTTCATCCCGCAACAGACCCTCTCATTCCTTACTTTGTGCCTTGGAGAGAAAAAGTCCCCTCTCACCGTATTCCTCCTGTGGAGTCACAGAACAAATGACTTAACCAGTTTTTTTGTTCTTTGTAGTCAGCAGAGAGATTATGAGTACAGGTCTAAGTGTTTGCATCCTGGCTCTGGGATTTTGGTTTGTAGAAGGTAATTAAAAATTGGTAATTGTTATTAGTCTCATGAGATATATATTATAATTCCCATTTATTACTAAAGAACGTAGTCTCAGAAAGGTGCAGTTATTCTGAGTTATTCTATCTATTTATTCTACGTAGATGGTAAGCAGTGAGGCCAAAATTAGAGTTTAGGGCTGGCTGATGTAGAGGCCATCCGGTCCTGTCTAGATTTTTCTTTGCTTTCTGCCTAGCTCTCTGGGAATGTCTCCTGGCCTCCCCAAAGCCTGTTATGGTACAGGTTCAACAGCACCAGCCTGAATGCATGTCTTTCTTCTTAGACTTCCTAGGCCATGCAGTACTAGACTCTTGCTCATCAAAGTGTGGTCCATGGACCAGCAGCAGCAGTAGCACCAGGGAGCTTATTAGAAATACAGAATCTCATGCTCCACCCCAGACCTGCTGAAGTAGAACTGTATTTTAACACAGTTCCCAGATGATTTATGTGTACATTAAGTCTTGAGAAGTTCTGGGATGGAGCACATTATTAGTTAAATTAAGGCATCTTGTTTTTCTAATTAGGTCCTAGAGTTCCTTATGCCAAGAGCCACAACTGAGATTTTTTTGGGTATCCCCCAATGGTATCTGATATTGCGAAGACAGGTAGGAGGCACTGAGTAGTTACAACTTAAAAAAACCTACAAGCCCCATTGTCCTTCCTCTCTTTTCAGCACGTACATCCTGTAGCCATAAGGAAGGGTCGATGTGCATATATATTAATGTCCAGCGCCACCACTCTGCTAGATTGCACTGAGGAAATCAGATTAATAGGGCCGAGAACAATGGAGTAAGGAGCTGTCGGAAGCAGTGCATGGGCAACAAATGGACAATGAATCAGACAAACCTAACTCAGATCTGGGCTTGGACAATTACTAGCAATGTCCACAAGCTGTGTAACTTCTGTGAACCTTAGCTTTCAAATCCGCACAGCCAGTACTGCCCATTTCACAGGGTCATTGGGAAGATTAGACGAAATTCATGCTCTAGAGCACTTAGTTCAATGCCCACTGTGCTTTGGAGCTCGGTAAATGCCTTTCCCACCCTTCTCCTCTTTCCTTCTTGAGAACCATGTGAGTAAGCTCTAGTGAGGATGGTTGCATTGTCATTTATACTACCTTTCAAGTCAAGTCACATAGAATTGTCAGGGTGAACAGCCACTATAACTGAGGAATTACCCTCTAGCTGAGAGAATGTGGGGAAGGGTGGTGCTCGGAAGTAGAGCTGATCTCAAGTGCCAAAAAGTTGCATAAGAATGGCTAAGCGTGAAAGGCTAAGCGTGAAAGAGGAGAGGAGCAGTTTAATTTTCTCAAACCGATCATGTGGATAAAATCTGTTGGTAGACTGCAAAGTTTGCTCTTCGTAATTGCCAGGATTTTGTATCCCAGGAAGATAAGTCTTAGAGAAAGGACTCGGGGGAGACGAGGGGCGCATTGCCCCTTCCTGGCAATGAAACCTGAGGGGTGAAGGAGGAGTGTAGTTCAGAGCTGAGAAGCCTACTGTTTTCCTTCCCTACTGGGGATAAGCCAAAGAGAGAAATGGGCTTCCCAATAAAGGAAGGTGGGAGAAGAGAGACACATGTCCTGAACACAGGGGAGAAAAGATAGGGAAGGCTCTGTGGGAGAGAGAATTCTCCCTTCATGGAGACCTGCAGAACTGCAGACAAGTATGGTTGCCGTGGCAAAGTACGTCGGGCATCTCTTTGCCCGGCTGAGAGGACTGAAGTAGCAGCTGGACTGTCCTTTCTTTCCTTTATTTCCTACCCCTTCCCTAACTCCTTCTTGTCCCTGGAGACCTTGGGGCCAAAGGAGAGGTTAAAACACACAGAGCAGCATTTCCTAAGGGTAATCCATTGGTCCACATCAGAATCTCTTAGTAACAAATGTGTGTCCTGGGTCTCTTTACAGACCACAATGAATCAGAAGCTCTGAAGGTGGGATCGGGAATTCTGCATACTTAATAAGCTTCTCAGTGATTCTTTGGCACTCTAAAGTTTGAAAGGTGCCACCACAGAGTGAGATTTTGAGACTGTGATCGTTAAAAGCATTTTTCTGGGTAAACAACAAAAAAGAAATGTCACATCTGGGTCATTGCCACTCAAAGTGTGGTCCTTGGATCAGCAGAACTGACAGTACCTGGTGATTCATTCATACGTGGGATTTGAGAAGCATCGGGCCAGTGAGGTGGTTCTCAAACTCCAGAGGCAGGAAGCTATTAACCACGGGCAGTGGGAAGAGGCTAGACTGGGACTCAGAAGACCTGAGTGCAGGTCCTTTTGTCTATGGCTGTGTGAAGTCAGGATGGTCATTTCACCTTTCTGAGTGTCTGTACTCCATCATTAGGACCTAATAGTGTTCATTTCATAAGATAAATGCAAGTATTAAATTGCGAAAGTGCTGGCATGTGTAGATCTAGATGTTAGGAGGAGGTTAGATAATCACTCACCTTTGCTGTATTTCTCCTGCTTTGACTCTGATGTTCTTTAGAACAAGGCCTGAATTGAGGGGCTCTCTCCCCCATGGGATGATGGTTTGAACCGTGTTCCAGACATTGGTCCACACCGCGCTGTTTTCCTGCTTTAACGTGATCATGACCAGCTCACCAATATCCATATCCAATGTGATAAGAAAGGAATAGGTTTTATTACTAATAATTCCTTCACTGCTTTGAAGACACAAAGGAAACCAGACATAGTCAGTTTATTTGTAACAGCAAAGTGATGCTTAGACACATTTAGGATGTGTTAGCTTTGCCCGAGTGACTTGAGATGGTCTTTTATGCTATATTTCTCAAACCAAATTTGGACAGATTATTAGTAGAGATAGCAATAGATACGCCAGGATAAGAAAGATTTTACAGACCAGTAATATTGGAAAAATCATACTATTTTCTGAGTTAGCATATTAAAAATGCTCCAAGAGTTCCACGATAAAAATTCTAGTTAACTTTGTTTAGCTCGGGCTTCCTAGATTCTAGGTTAACAAATTAGGGAAACTGCTCCTGCAGAGACAGTGAGGCTCTGGCAATGGCCTCCGCACAGCTATCTGTAGGTCTGATTAACTTCGCAGAGCCAAATCACACTCTTCTCTTCCTAGTGATGCTTTTTTCCTCCCCATCTAAATAGAATCTTTTATTAAGACCACAAAGCATAACAGTAATACAAAACCACATATTAAAAGGATGCACCAATTTAGAGCAAGATTTAATGCATATTCATGGATATCATTACTAGGTTTACTCACTAAACTCCATGACATTAAAAATGTCCAACATCGACAGAACACCTAGATGCCCTTTCCACTATTTAGAACAATTTCCTGGGGAGAGATTTGGGAGAATGTACAGGTAACATTGGTTTTAGGGTGAGACAGATGAATGGAGGGTTCCCTTGAGTGGCTCGTCATAGCACTTCTTGTAGAATGTTGTAGAGCAGCGGTCTCCAAACTTTTTGCACCAGGGACCGGTGCTCCTATGAAAATCTAATGCCTGATGATCTGAAGTGATGCTAGCGCTGGGGAGCGGCTGCAAATAAAGATGAAGCTTCGCTTGCTTGCCTGCTGCTTACCTCTTGGTGTGCAGCCCGGTTCCTAACAGGCCATGGACTGGTACCGGTCCATGGCCCGGGAGTTGGGGACCCCTGTTATAGAGAATCATTTACGAGTGTCCCCACCCCACTGGGCTGGGAGCACAAAGATAGGGTCCTCTCTACCTCTAGTGCAGAGCACCAACAAACACTTGCTCAGTGACTGCTTCTGTTTGCTGAACAGAGATCAAAGCGTGGGGACAATTTTTGGAAGCTGAGGACTGTCCCCGGAGTTAGTGGAGGGCTAGTGTCACTTTCCAAGAAAAGCCCATGCTGAGAGTCGAAATGCTGAAGAAAAGCAGCTAATGGGCCTTTTCTGACCAGTGAAATTGGGGTGCTTCTGAAGGAGGTGTGAGGCCACTGCTTGTGTTGTGAGCAGGTGTGTAACAGGGAGGGCAGATGGGAAGGGCTGGCAGGGCAGGCTAATTGGGATGGGAAATTTGTGCCAAATTGAATGATACCAGTTTTATTTCTGGGCTACTTTTCAGAACTCACTGGAAAGGCACTCAGGGCCTTCCCGTGGACACCTGCTTTGGCCCTCACCACTCCTCCCTGCTCCGATCTACTTTTGCACTGTGAACATGGACTGGGCCGGCTCTGGCTTCCCTCTGCCCCGAACTCATGTCGCAGTGGGCCCATCACATACATAGGTAGCACAAACATAAAGCGATCGGTGAGACTGGGTGAGGCTGAGGAGGGATGGTGACAAGGCATTGGGCTTGGGTGAATATCCCATCTGACCAGGTGTTTGGGGCACTCATAACGGGCTGAGAAAAATAAGTTGTGTCTGGCCTAACCTTTGAAAAAATTAAGACAATTAAGCTTGTCATCGCCATAGACAGGGCTGCTCCTCATACTCACAGAGTGATGGGAATTTTCTGCATTTCCTCTTTTGTTCCGAGGAGTGACATGGTAAAAGTTGTTTCTACTGGTTTCTCAATTTGGTTGAAGAACTGCATCTTGAACTGGTAATGATAAACTAGGGGTGGAGGGGGAGGAGAGGAGAGAATGAGAGAAAGAGAATTTAAGCAAGAATTTTTAAAATTAAAAATCTTATATTTTAAACATTTAAAAATGCAGAAGAAAATGTCCAGATGGATAGAGACCTCAATTTTTTCCCCTTGGGGGCTAGGATTATGAATGCTTTTTCTTTTATTTTTTTTCCTTCTCTATATTTCCTAAATGTTTACAGAAGACTTATATATTGTGTTTGTAAAAGAATAACAATAAGTATTACCCAATAAAAGAAGGCAGAATAAGAATCTAGTACATCTGGCATCCTCACCCATTCTTGGATGCAATCCTGTTGGATTGTTCCATGTATCTGGTAGGGGTCCCCTTTCATAAATCAAAGGATATATGTCTTTTAGGCACCTGACAAAGGCAGGAGGACACACTGTCATTTTTCACTTTTGCCTCTGTTCGTTAGGGTCAGTTTTGGGGTGGGGCAGAGCTCCAGCTTACAAAGATGCCCTAATGACCATGTCTGTATATTCTGGGGCAGTTCCTGGACACTAGCTCAATAGGGAGGTGGGGCGTGGGGGTGGGGTGTCTCAAAAAGCACATTTTCCAATGAGATAGCTCTAGTTCTAGTACTTGGGCCTATAAGTTTTCTATCTTATCAAATGTCCAGAATGTCCTTCTACTGCGTTGTTTGGAAGAGAAAAATTTATTTTATTTTATTTTTTTTACCTAAATACAGTTTATATTAATAAAAGCAAATTGTTTACTATCAGCCTGCATTGTCACACCAACCAGCAGTGGGATTGTTTTCAAAATTCCCCCACCTCATTCAAAATGGCTAGTGACTGGCTGCTTGGACTTCTTTTTCTTGCTCTCTCCATTTTTTCTAAGTATCTGTAGTGTTTTAGCTCCAAGATTGCAAACAGGTTTAATAAGGCATGTTAAAGTGATTGATAGGACTTCTTAGAGCCCTATGTTGAGACAGATTCTGAGACCTTATCCAGGCTCTTGAGAAGATTGGTGTCTGCCTTGGGCAAAGGATAGGGAATTTATAGTATGCTTGCTGTGTATTTGACTTTTTTTGTTCTAGATAATGATTAATCTGTCAGTCCTGATACAGTGCCTTGCACATAGTAGGTGCTTAATACACATTTGTGGGATGAATGACCTTACAGTTTGCTTGGGAGCATCAGCATATGTATTAACATTTAGCCAGATGGAAATCACCTCTGAGAATGTAAGGCCTGAGTTTAAAGCTTTGTTATATGAGAATTCCTAGTGGAAAGCATAGATGATGAAGCTAGCCACATGAGCATCCATCCCATGTAGCCAGCATGTGAAATTCATCATCTTCATGAATCAATCTACTAACTTACAAATGGTACATTTCCACTGGAGGTTGGTAGCTACACACAAACCGAGCAGCTGTAGCTAATGACGTGTTGCCAATACTCCAGCTGCAGGGTGTGTCTGTGTTGCTGGGTTTCTGGGCTATTTACACAATCCTACCCTTTGGCATAAACCGATCTTCCCATCTGGATTTTGTGGTGGATTTGCTCCAGTGCCCTGTACATAATAGGTGCTTAAATCCTCCAGCCTGGAATAAACTAGTTTGATGCTCTCAGGACTATAAAGCTGTGGGTGAGAAATAAGATAAGGGCTGCGACTCAAGGAAGGGTCCCTAAACCCTTGGGTGGCAGTGGTGGAGACAGGGACTCTGGCCTATCACCCCAGAAGCCTCTGGAGAAGTCTTACACTATTCAGGGTCTGTCTAGGGAACTCTGTAACAAACGGGCACTGTCGTAAGTTGAACTGAGGCAAAAAGGAAAGGTCCGTTCAAAGACACAGGCCACAGGCATGAGGGGGGAGGTGGTGGGAGCAGCGAACCCAGGGTAACCTCTTAAAGAGGAGGCAGGGCCTCTTCCAGAGTACCCAGAGAATAATCATAGCAATCCATTTTAACGCAGCTTAATATATATTAATTGGAAGTGTACTGGTGCTTAGCCCAGTGCTGAAAGCTGTCAGGGCTAAAAAAGTAATAGAGTGTAAATGGTGGTATGCATGATAATAATATTGGCTAATATTTATTTTGTTGAACTGTGCCAAACATTATGTATCTATTATCTCATTTGATCCTTACATCATGATCTTTTAGAGAAGGGGTAACCGAAACACAGAGAGGTTAAGTGACTTTTCCAGGACTAGACAGCTAGTAAGTAGCATAGCTGGGATGTAAGCCCAGGCCACCTGCCTCCAGAACTTGAACTTTTAAAAATGTTTATGTCTGAGACCAAGAGCTTTATATACCCTAAAGTTGAAGTGTGGAAAGAGATTTAAGTTTAAAAATGTCATAACAGAATTATTTAATTAAAAATAAATCAGAAACACCCTAATTCACAAATAGAGAAATGACTATGGACTAATAATGACGATTATGATAACTACCATTTAGCTATTTACTGTGTCCCAGACCTTGAGCTAATAGTTGCACATAAATAAATATTTCTCTTTACAGCTTTTAAGATGCCTGCTATATTCTCCCTCCCTCATCATTTTCCAAATGGAGAAGCTGAATTTAAGTAACTTGTCCACTGCCATGAGGCAAAAGCCTGGTGAAGCCGCACTTAGATGTTAGTCTGCTGATTCCGAGCTCATATTCCCAACCACGAGATTTACTCTTATGAACTCATTAAAAGATACTTTTGGAATGACTTCAAAGCTTATAAAAGAAGTGGGGGAAAAAAAACCACCAAACAACAACCAGGCTATGAAATTGTCTATGTGATACGAGACTAACTATAAAACAGAATGCATAGAAGGAGGGGCACTCCCAAAAAACGTTAGGAGTGCTTATCTCTGGAGAGTGGAGAGAGATAATTTTTATTCTCTTCTTTATGCTTTTCTGCAAGTTCCACATTTTCTACAATAAGCCTGTATTCTAATTAGAATCTCGTTGGGAAAAGAAAAGCTTTCAGAAGTATTAAACTTTCAGAAGTTTTGGTCTTGGCCTTGGAGAAGCTTGCAGCTGGGAAGCGCCATTGCTTCTGTGACTGTCCTCGCCCTGTGCCTTGTCTCGCAGGCGTCGATGTCAATGTCTGATCTTTCTGAGGACAGTCTTGGGGTTCTATTGATGCTTGGATCTCTACAGGTCACAGCACGCACCAGGCATCTAAGGACTGCTTAGGGGCTATTTGTGTGAAAACAAGGCAGGACACATCCTGCAATAAAGACCCTACTTGTGAATAGGACTAATGAGAAAATAGCTTTCTTTTGCTGAGATCCTACTATGCATCAGGCTATGTACTAAGTGTTTTACTTATGTTATTTTTGTCTTCATAACAAGACTAAATAAGGACAACAAGCTGGTTAGGCTCTGTTTTCTAAACCTACCCTGCTATCCAGTCTGCCCGGCTCTGAACGGCAGGGTGTGACCCCACAGCCTACAGCTCCCAGGCTGCCTTGCCAGATGGTTTCTGGTTGAGACTGACCTTGGGGAGGCACCGGCAAGAGACCAGAGAGAGGTCAGGCTGTTTTTTCTGTGCTCCTTCCCTCTTTGGAGCCTGACCACACAGTAACTGCACCCCAGCAAACAGGTTTAATAAGGCATGTTAAAGTGATTGATAGGACTTCTTAGAGCCCTATGTTGAGACAGATTCTGAGACCTTATCCAGGCTCTTGAGAAGATTGGTGTCTGCCTTGAGCAAAGGATAGGGAATTTATAGTATGCTTGCTGTGTATTTGACTTTTTTTGTTCTAGATAATGATTAATCTGTCAGTCTTGCCCATAGTAGGTGCTTAATACACATTTCTGGGATGAATGACCTTACAGTTTGCTTGGGAGCATCAGCATATGTATTAACATTTAGCCAGATGGAAATCACCTCTGAGAATGTAAGGCCTGAGTTTAAAGCTTTGTTATATGAGAATTCCTAGTGGAAAGCATAGATGATGAAGCTAGCCACATGAGCATCCATCCCATGTAGCCAGCATGTGAAATTCATCATCTTCATGAATCAATCTACTAACTTACAAATGGTACATTTCCACTGGAGGTTGGTAGCTACACACAAACCTAGCAGCTGTAGCTAATGACGTGTTGCCAATACTCCAGCTGCAGGGTGTGTCTGTGTTGCTGGGTTTCTGGGCTATTTACACAATCCTACCCTTTGGCATAAACCGATCTTCCCATCTGGATTTTGTGGTGGATTTGCTCCAGTGCCCTGTACATAATAGGTGCTTAAATCCTCCAGCCTGGAATAAACTAGTTTGATGCTCTCAGGACTATAAAGCTGTGGGTGAGAAATAAGATAAGGGCTGCGACTCAAGGAAGGGTCCCTAAACCCTTGGGTGGCAGTGGTGGAGACAGGGACTCTGGCCTATCACCCCAGAAGCCTCTGGAGAAGTCTTACACTATTCAGGGTCTGTCTAGGGAACTCTGTAACAAACGGGCACTGTCGTAAGTTGAACTGAGGCAAAAAGGAAAGGTCCGTTCAAAGACACAGGCCACAGGCATGAGGGGGGAGGTGGTGGGAGCAGCGAACCCAGGGTAACCTCTTAAAGAGGAGGCAGGGCCTCTTCCAGAGTACCCAGAGAATAATCATAGCAATCCATTTTAACGCAGCTTAATATATATTAATTGGAAGTGTACTGGTGCTTAGCCCAGTGCTGAAAGCTGTCAGGGCTAAAAAAGTAATAGAGTGTAAATGGTGGTATGCATGATAATAATATTGGCTAATATTTATTTTGTTGAACTGTGCCAAACATTATGTATCTATTATCTCATTTGATCCTTACATCATGATCTTTTAGAGAAGGGGTAACCGAAACACAGAGAGGTTAAGTGACTTTTCCAGGACTAGACAGCTAGTAAGTAGCATAGCTGGGATGTAAGCCCAGGCCACCTGCCTCCAGAACTTGAACTTTTAAAAATGTTTATGCCTGAGACCAAGAGCTTTATATACCCTAAAGTTGAAGTGTGGAAAGAGATTTAAGTTTAAAAATGTCATAACAGAATTATTTAATTAAAAATAAATCAGAAACACCCTAATTCACAAATAGAGAAATGACTATGGACTAATAATGACGATTATGATAACTACCATTTAGCTATTTACTGTGTCCCAGACCTTGAGCTAATAGTTGCACATAAATAAATATTTCTCTTTACAGCTTTTAAGATGCCTGCTATATTCTCCCTCCCTCATCATTTTCCAAATGGAGAAGCTGAATTTAAGTAACTTGTCCACTGCCATGAGGCAAAAGCCTGGTGAAGCCGCACTTAGATGTTAGTCTGCTGATTCCGAGCTCATATTCCCAACCACGAGATTTACTCTTATGAACTCATTAAAAGATACTTTTGGAATGACTTCAAAGCTTATAAAAGAAGTGGGGGAAAAAAAACCACCAAACAACAACCAGGCTATGAAATTGTCTATGTGATACGAGACTAACTATAAAACAGAATGCATAGAAGGAGGGGCACTCCCAAAAAACGTTAGGAGTGCTTATCTCTGGAGAGTGGAGAGAGATAATTTTTATTCTCTTCTTTATGCTTTTCTGCAAGTTCCACATTTTCTACAATAAGCATGTATTCTAATTAGAATCTCGTTGGGAAAAGAAAAGCTTTCAGAAGTATTAAACTTTCAGAAGTTTTGGTCTTGGCCTTGGAGAAGCTTGCAGCTGGGAAGCGCCATCGCTTCCGTGACTCTCCTCGCCCTGTGCCTTGTCTCGCAGGCATCGATGTCAATGTCTGATCTTTCTGAGGACAGTCTTGGGGTTCTATTGATGCTCGGATCTCTACAGGTCACAGCACGCACCAGGCATCTAAGGACTGCTTAGGGGCTATTTGTGTGAAAACAAGGCAGGACACATCCTGCAATAAAGACCCTACTTGTGAATAGGACTAATGAGAAAATAGCTTTCTTTTGTTGAGATCCTACTATGCATCAGGCTATGTACTAAGTGTTTTACTTACGTTATTTCTGTCCTCATAACAAGACTAAATAAGGACAACAAGCTGGTTAGGCTCTGTTTTCTAAACCTACCCTGCTATCCAGTCTGCCCGGCTCTGAACGGCAGGGTGTGACCCCACAGCCTACAGCTCCCAGGCTGCCTTGCCAGATGGTTTCTGGTTGAGACTGACCTTGGGGAGGCACCGGCAAGAGACCAGAGAGAGGTCAGGATGTTTTTTTCTGTGCTCCTTCCCTCTTTGGAGCCTGACCACACAGTAACTGCACCCCATGATTAACTGCTGTCAGTGGCCCCTCCTCCACAATGCCCATTCTCCTGGGCTATTCCCTTCCCTCACTCATTCTGGTCTGTTGTTAGTTTTGGGGTGCATTGATACCCTACATTTGTTTCCTTAATACCACCTGCCCTCTGTAAGGAGCCCCATCTGCTTTCTTCTGCTGACCAAGGCCAGTGGAGTCCTGTTTTCTGCTGAGACCTAGACAGATAGGGTGTCAGTGATCCTGGAGAGTTACAGATAAGGAAGCAAGAGATTTAGAGC